>NW_004524691.1:9996655-10008198 GCF_000260255.1 Octodon degus | reverse complement strand
GAGATTGTTCAGTAGAATAAGTTCTTGCCTATTTAATCCCCAGCTCCAGCTCCAGCTCCAGAGAGAGAGAGAGAGAGAGAGAGAGAGAGAGAGAGAGAGAGAGAGAGAGATTATATAGTTAAGCCAGTTTTAGCTTTGTATTTACAAAGCTATAATTAAGAACATTTTTAATGGGTAGTGATATTTAGCAGTTCACAAACTTTTGTAAGTAATGGGTTTGTATTTTAGACAGTAAGGACAAGCATTGTCTGGGAAGTTAAGCAGATATTAAATTGAAAATTCTTTACTTCAGATGCTATTGATATAGCTCCCCTAAATTCTGTCTATCCCCTCCCCATGATGTACCTGTGGTCTTCCAGGCCAACTCATTCACTCTGTTACCTGTTGCTTGCTTTGTAGATCAAGAGTAAAAAGAGAGGACATTCTTATAGATCTGGGTCTAGCAGAGTGTCTCAGCTTACTGGGTGTGCATCTACCAATTTTGAACTTGTCCTGATGTGCCTGGCTTTGGTCTGCTGCTGTGCTCAGCTTCTTCCTGTGCAGCTCTCAGCAGTGAACCTGCTGTTCCACTCTGGCAAGATGTTCAGCTCCTGGATTAGCTGGATGGGTCTAGCTCCTACCCTCTCTGCAAGGAGTTCTGCTGCAAGGTTCCGCAGGAGGCCTATCCCAAGGCCTGGGTTTGGCTGGGGAGGGGTCTTGGTTATGAGGAGCAAGCCTTCATTTTGTATTTTAATAGAGCATGGTTTATTTAAAATATATTTTGAAAGACCTGCCAGATAATTCAGTGGACTAAAGGGCTCTGCTTAGGTAGAGTGCAGGGTCCATGGTTTGATCCTGGGTAACACACTCCCAGGGTGCACTGCGGCAGTGATTGAGACTGAGTGTGGTGGCACCACCTGTAATCCCAGCTCTTGGGAGGCTGAAAAGAGGCAGATCACTAGGAGTTCAATCTACGTAGTGAGACCCTATAGACCCTATACTAAATACAAAAAAAAAATTAAAATATATTTTGATACTGTTCTTTCACAAAATAAATATTGTTTTATAAATATAAATGTATTATTATTGATAAAATTATTGCACTAAGTAGTGGTGCTGCTATGAAGAGAAACTTCCCTCCAACTTCTGAACATTCAAGGAAGCTGCTGAACCAAGCTGATGATACACTAGCAAGAAAAGAGTGTGTACATGGGGAAGTTACAGAATAACTACAGTCACCCAGGGAGCCTCTGGGGCTAACACACCACATTGGCAGAGCAGCCTGACATTAGAGAAAGGTAGAAAATTTTAACTGAATAATAACTCATCTTTAGGAGCGATGTGAGTCCCAAAAAACATCTGTGTTCTTGGTCTGATATCAAGTCTAGTCTTCTTCCCTCTGATCTAAATCATGTTCTCCTACTAGTAAGGTACATGGTGAAAAGAATCACAGCAATTTATTTGCTCTGGGAGATGTGGCCTTTACAAAAACAAAGGAATTTTGGAGAAAGGCCTATTTCAGCACAACAGGAAAAGGGAATGAGTGGAAGGAGGAAGAGAAAAGATCAGAGAGAAGATAGTCTTATCTTAGTACAGATTAGCAGGTTTAGGGTTGGGGAGACAGCTTGGAAGCACAAGTGCCTGCCTGGCAAGCAAAAGGTCCTGACTTTGATCTCATACAAACAATATGAATGTGGAATGCTCAAGGTCTCTAGGCTCCTGCCTTCCATACAGGCCAAATGGGATCAGGAATCAGGGCAGCAGAGCTATGACAAATCATGAAGACTGCTAGGCCCCTGTCTATTATGAGTCTTACAGGCCCAGGGTCTGGTGCCAGATGCGGCAGGACATATAGTTTCCTGGTGCTATTGACACCTGCATGGGTCTCCTGGGGCTTATACATTTACAATTATGTTGATATATAATCTCTTTTTTCATATAATATAAATTTTACAGCTAGGAAAGCCTGGAAAAAGTTTTATTTTAGCTTGTGAACAATATTTTTGATATTAACATGTGTCCAAACTCAGGTACACCATGGAGTCTACAGGAGTAACAGAGAAGGGGAAGAGGGAAGATGACCAAGTAGGGGAGGTAGCAGGCATGAGGGTCTGAAGAAAATCAGCTTCCCTTAAACGAGGCAATGATAACTTCTGTTATCAGAGGATAACTAAAGAAGAAAGTCCAACCAGACTAAAATTCACTGCTTAGCAGGTGTGCAAGGAGAAATCAGACCAGCCCGGTATCACTGTATCCTGCTTCTCCAAACCCAGAAGAGCTGTTCTGCAAGAGTGAAGAGGAGAGCAAACTTCAGATCGCTGATCTTAATGAATCACTGAAGAGCAACCAGAAACAAACAAACAAACCTGAGAAAGTTAAGGATATAATCCAAAAGAGAGTAGAACTATGATAGAAACTGACCACTGTGGGATATAGAAAAAATTAAAAAAAATTGGAAGAGCTGACAAAAATCACTCAAATGATGAACAAGAGGTTAACCAAAAATAGACTCCATGAAATGGTAAAAAAGATAAATCACGAATAATTTTATATAATTTGTAAAGGGCAGAAATGAGTAATTGGAATGCAAGATTTCAGAAATAAAGAGAAATGGAAATTCATGATGATTTATCTTCAAAAGCTTTAACAATAGAAAGAAAACCAGAAAAATTAATCCAAAAATCTACTGATGTTGCTAGGAAGACTAACCTAAGGATAACTGGAATTAGACAGAAATTAGAAGGCAGCACACATGGAATAAATAATGTTTTCAAAATTTGTAGTAGAAAATTTTCCAAATGTGAGAAAAGAATTCAACATGTAACTAACCAAGGATCTAACACCAAATAACTGTGATGAAAAAGAAATTCTCCATGACATAGCATAATCAAAGTCCAACTGTCCCACAAAACAAACAAACAAACAAAAAAACAATTACATTAAAATCTATCAAAAAAAAGTAAAAAACAAAAACAAAAAAAAAAATCAAAAAAACCTGACAAATGAAAGTAAAGTGCTTGGGATTACAGCAGATTTCTTAACATGAACTGTAAAGGCCAGGAGGCTCCAACTGCAGTGTTTCAAGCATTGAAAAGAAAACAATTTCCAAACCAGACTATTGTGTTCTGCAAAACTAACTTTAACTTTCATAAAAATTGAGAAAAAAGCATATTCAAGAAGAAAGAATGAGGGCAAGAGAGATGGCTCAGCAGAATAAGTGCTTCCCTGGCAAACGCAAGGGCCTGATTCAATCCCAGGTTCCGCCAAAAACAAAACACAAAACAAACAAAACAACAATGAAAAGAATGTCTTAAGAGATACATGGACACCAAACTAGAACTCCAAATAATACTGAAATGTCCTAAACAGATCCAACTTAACCATCAGAGTCAAAAAGCCAAATGAAATGAACACATCAAGCAGGATGAATAATTAAACAAAAAATGAAAAATAGAACATCAACCATGGGGAAAAAACGAAAAGAGTAAGTGAATAAATTTCAGTAATAATTTGAAAAGTAAATGATTACAACTCTCCAGTTAAAAAACAGATTGCCTGGTTGGATCACAAAACAGTAGCCAAAAACCTATTGCATTCCAGAAACTGATGTGATCCAAAAGGAAATTTATAGACTAAAAATAAAAGGATGGAAACTGTTATTCCATGCACTATAATGCCCCCAAACAAGCAGTGGTATCAATTTTTATCTCAAAGTAAATTCCAAGCTAAAACTTATTGGGACAGGAATAAAAGGCACTACATAATAATTGTAGGAACAAGAAGAGGTGATAACTTTGGTGAGCTCAGATAATCTAAGGATGCACTCTAGAACACCACAAGAACAGGCACAATCTAACCCCAAACCTAAAACGAAAAGAGAGCACGTGAAGATCAGTATACAATTTAGTGAAATTAAAAATAAAAAATGCAAAGACTCAATGAAGCAAAGTGTTGGTTTCTTAAAATAAGAAACAAGATAGACATATCATTAGTAAAACTTTGTCAAAGGAAAACTAGAAGGGCTACATTAACTGAATTAAAATGTAAAAGTGGAAATAAAAATAATTGCTGCTGAAATCTGAACAATCACAAGCAGCTAATATGGAAAACTATACTGCAATAAATTGGACAATCCTGAAGAAAATGGCATTCCTAAACACAAATGAATAAAAAAAATTGAACAAAAGACACAAAAGTATGGAACAATTTTATAGCAGGTATTGAAATATGGTAGTATTAAAATCCTCCTAAATAAAAATAAAGACAAGGAACTGATAGATTCCATAGGAACTTTACAGAGAATATAAAACCAATACTTCTGAAAATGTTAATAAAATTGAAAGAGAAAGAATACTTATACACTAATTCTGGGAAGCTAAAATTAACCATATGATGATCCCCCCAAAAAAGAGAATTGTGTTTAAAGAACGTAGATATAAAAATCCTCAAAAAGATCCTTATAAACAGAATGTAACAAATTATCGTAAAGGTCATACAGCATGAACGAATAGGCTTCATCTGAGTAATTCCAAGATGGAGCAACATACATGGATCAATAAATGTAATCAACCAGACAAATAGGAGCGAAGACAAACATAGCATAATTATGTCAGCAGATGTAGCAAAAGCTTTTGAAACCATCCAGTATCCATTGAGCATAAAAATACTAAAGAATATATTCTAGAAATATTTTAGAGCAATAAGATAAAAGTCAGTCTTAAAAGCAACTAAGAAACAAAATATTAAAAGAATACCTGAAATCTTTCCATCTAAAGTTAGAACAAGAGTGTCTACTTTCACCATTTTATTCAGTATAATATTTGAAACACTGACCAGAGCAGTCAACTAAAAAGGGGTACAAAAGGTATGCATATAGGAAAGTAGGTCATATTGTTACTACTTACTATTACAAAATCTTTTACATAGAAGAAAAGAAAATCCACCAGAGGACCTCCTAAAATTAATACTGAAATTCAGTAACATTAAAATACAAAATTTATACTCTAAAATCAATAGTATTCCTATAATCCAATAATAAACCCACTGCAAATAACAGCCAGAAAAAAAATTAACGTAGAGAAATTATCTAAGTAAGGAAGAAAAAGACGTCTATAACAAAAATGAAGGTGATTTTAAAAAGGAGATTGAGGGGAAGGGCCAGCCACATAGCTCAGCTGATTAAAGCTCCAGCAAGCAAGCACGCACGAGGGCTCGGTGTTTGATCCCCGGGCCTGCAGTGAGGCCTTACCCCCGGGCATGCTGAAACTGGGCATGGTGGCGTGCGCCTGTAATCCCAGCTCTTGGGAGGCTGTAAACACGCAAATCACTATGAGTCGGATCTAGTAGTGAGACTCTGAATACCCTGTAGACCCTTCCCTAAATTACAAAAAATAAACAAATAATAAATAAATAAATGGGAGATAGCAGGGGATATTAAAAATTGGGAGCATCACTGGTACTCTGCAGTCGGTATTGGCAAAGGTGAAGTTAGGACAGGAGGCACTTTGTTGTCTTCAAACAAATTGAGGGTATAAAAAGTGCACAGCAGTAAGACATTTAACTTGGAGAAGCCGAACCATACTCCAAAGAAGCCTCAGCAGTAGCAGCAGGAGCAGCAGCAGCAGCAGCAGCAGCAGCAGCAGCAGCAGCAGCAGCAGCAGCAGCAGTAGCAGCAGCACAAGCAACAGCTGCAGCCCTGCCGCCGCCGCCGCGGCCGCTGCCACCAATACCTGCAAGTGGGCAATAGGCGGGTAGCCAAAATGAAGGTTTGACTATTGACCTGCAGAATTTTAGGAAACCAGGAGAGAAGACATCTACCCAGTGTAGCCGCCCCTTTGTGGGCAATCTTACCCCCAATATCACTGAGTAGGAAATGAGGAAACTACTTGAGAAATATGGGAAAGCAGCAGAAGTTTTCATTCGTAAGGACAAAGGCTTTGGCTTTATCTGCTTAACAGTCCTCTCAGTGGAAAACAACTGCGCTACGTGCTGCCTGCCGCAGTGCATCCCTTACAGTCCGAAGCCTTCCTGAGTGAGTATCCAATGAACTACTGGAAGAAGCCTTTTCTGTGTTTGGCCAGGAGGAAAGGGCTGTAGTCATTGTGGATAAACACGAAGACTCTCAGGAAAAGGCGTTGTTGAGTTCTCAGAGAAGCCAGCTGCACGGAAAGCTCTCGACAGATGCAGTGAAGGTTCTTTCCTATTAGCCACATTTCCTCAGCCTGTGACAGTGAGCCTATGGATCAGTTAGATGACAAAGAAGAACTTCCAGAAAAGCTAGTTATAAAGAACCAGCAATTTCATAAGGAGGGAGAGCAGCCACCTCGATTTGCACAGCCTGGCTCCTTTGAATATGACTTTGCCATGCGCTGGAGCACACACTGAGATGGAGAAACAGCAGCAGGATCAAGTGGACCACAACATCAAGAAAGCCCATGAGAAGCTGGACATGGAGATGGAGGCTGCTCGTCGTGAGTACCAGGTTATGCTGATGAGACAGGATTTGATGAGAGCCAAGAAGAACTTCGGAGAATGGAAGAGCTGTATAACCAAGAGGTCCTAAAAACAAAAGCAGCTGTAACTCAGGCAGGAAGAGGAGCATAGGCACCGTGAAGAAGAAATGCAGCAGCAATGAGAAGAGATGATGCGGCGGCAGCAGGAAGTATTCAAGGAAACCTTCCGTGATGCCAGAGAACAAGAGATATGGATGGGCCAGATGGCTATGGGAGGTGCTAAGGAATAAACAACAGAGGCGTCATGCCCCCTGCTCTGGTGCCACCTGGTTCCCCAGCTCTTCCAGGACTTACCACTATGACACCCTATGGAACCTTGGGATTGACACCACTAACAAGTGAATGCTTTGGCCACTCTTCTAGGATGGAAGCAATCCAGGCAATGGGTGGAACCCCTCCTGCTTTTAACCATGCAGGGCCCGTAGCTGAATTTGCTCCAAACAAACATCGCTGGTACAAATAAACTTGCAGTGTCTAGTTTCCTGAAACTCTTAAAAGAAAAAATCCTTTTGGACTAGCCAGAAATCTACCTGAAAAAATGTTAGGGATTCCTCTCAATTGTTAGGTCTTCCCTGCCTGTACTGCTCTAAGGAAGTGTGCTGGGGACAGAGGGCAAGGGAGAGGTGACAACAAATTCTGTGTGGTTTGTTTAATTTGCTCTGTGTGATGCATTCCTGGAATTTCAAATATAATAAATTGTTGAATTCTTGGGGGAACCGTGACTGAATAATTCCTTAGGGTCCCATTGATCTTGAGCATTCCAGATTTTTTGTTCATCATGTTTTATTTGCTTTCTACACCCATCAGGTCCAGAGACACTGCCACATATACTACAAAAGACAAACATCACCCAGTACCTTATCCCCATCGCTCCATTTGCTCCCAGGTGAGAATTCAGGCGAATGCCCAGAGAGGCCACAGACAGTACATGTACGGCTCTGTCATATCCTATATATTACCCTGTTATATACTAAAGACATCTTCTCTTAGAGATTTTCATTTTAGTATATCTTTTAAAAAATTCTTGTGTTCACTTGCCTCCAATTTTTCCTTGGGCAAGGACATCCTAGAAATGATATTTTTGCGTTTATGATGTTGTTCACAGCCTTTCTTGATAGGCTCAGTACAGTCTCGGGAATAGGGTAGCTGTCTGCTGAAGGTCTGACAGTAGCTCTTAGCCCTGCCTATCTTAGGTAGTTATGTTGTGTATTTTTTATTGGTGTACCATGTTTAATTTATCCCTGAAACTTTAAATTTGGAGTTTTTCTGAGAAATGGAGCAGTTATACACCATCAACTTATTAAAGTACATTTTAAGCCTTTAAAAAAATAAAATTGGAAGATATCCACTGTTCTTAGATAGGCCGAACAAACACATCAAAATTGTCAGACTGACCCAAGTAACATGTATTTTTAATGCAATTCCATTCAAAATACCAACAACATGCCTCACAGAACTTCAGAAAATGTTTCAAAGTTGGTACGGAAATAACAGAGACCCCAAATAGCAAAAACATTCCTGCAATCCTGAGTAACAGGAATAAAACAGGAGGTCTCATGATCCCAGATTTCTAGTTATATTGCAAAAATCAAGCAGTAAAAGCAGCGTGTTGCTGGTACAAAAATAGGCATGGAAGCCAATGAAATAGAACACAAAATAACCCAGTCACATTTTTCTACTTGATCTTTGACAAAAGTTTCAAAAATATTCTACATAGAGCCTAGTGTGTTAGTAAATGGGCTGTGAAATCTGGCTGTCCATATGCAGAAGATTGGAATTAGACCCATATCTGTTATAATACACTAAAGTAAAATTAAGTAGTTCAAAGATCTATAGCAGAAAAGTACAAAAACAAGGCATAAAAAGTAAAGCCATATTAATATGCTGAGCTGTAAAAGGCTCAAATCAACAACTTCTGACATTGCCAGTCTTATGGATAATCCACTATTATTATGGACTCCTGATCTATATTGGATTATTTTGCTGAATTCACTCACCTACAATATTTAAATGGCAATGGAATACCCATCTCTGACAAAACTAAACAAAAAGGGGATACAAATGATCATTTTGTATCTGTATATACAAAATAGTGAAGATAGATATGAAGCTACTTTCTCTTAATTCAATGAGAAGAGAGATTTTTACTAACAGTGTTTGAACAGGATATCATGTCTGCATCTTGTACTATGAATAACCACTATGAAGACAATAATATTCAATGTATTAATTATTGAAACTGTCCTACTAATTGGTTTTGAAACTGTCTCATTGCTATTTGTTTCTCAATAAAATTAATTAAAAAATCAAAGATCTATATATTAAAAGAGATACACTTAAATACACTTAACTTCCTGGAATATAAAGTAGGAAATTCTTAAAGACAGCCATAGATAAAGACTTTCCAAAGAAAAACACAGGGGTCAATAAGATCAAGAATCAACAAATAGGATTAAATCAAATTAAAAATCATCTACAAAGCAAACGATACAACCAACAGAGTCAATATGTAGCCTACAGAATAGAACAAAGATATTGCAATTTACACACCAGATAGAGTAATACATACAACATATAAAGAACTAAAAAAAAGTATTCCCTTTAGACTAAAAGACAATAAAAAATGAGTTAATGAGAACTTGGCAGTGTAAGTGCCTGCCTGGCAAGTGCAAGGACCCAGGTTTGATCCTGAATACCACATGGTACAGCAGCCCCAGATCACTGGGAATGATGTGTCAGCCACAGAAGCTGGGTATAGTGGTGCACACTTGTAATCCCATTTCCTGGGCAGGCTGAGAAAGGAAAATCACTATGAATCTGAGAACTAGCCTGTAGAAAATAAGTAAATAAAGATTAAGTATTTTAAAAACTTGATATGAATAGACATTTCTTAGAAGTACAAATGGCCACTAAATACATGAAATACTATTCACTATATCTGGCCATCACAGAAATGCAAATTAAAGCAACAATGCGATACCATACTACTCCATAAAGAATGACTATCAACAACAATTAAAGTAGAAATGCTGGTAAGGTTTCAGGGAGAAAAGAGTACTTCTACATTGCTAATGGGAATATAAAGTAGTGCAACTACTGTGAAAATTGAATGCAGATTCCTTTTACAATTTAATATATAAATTCCATTCATTCCAGGAATTACTCTTCAGGGTACCTCCCTGACAGACATGGCATTGCCACAATACACATACACTCATGCTTGTAGCAGCACAGTACATAAGCGTTAAATCTTGGAAGCAGCCTATATGTCCATCAACAGATGAACGGTAAAGAGAGTGGGGTAGATATCCACAATGGAGTGGTACTACTATGTACAGGATTCATTCGTAGGAAAATGAATGCACCTAGTGTCTACCTCTTTAAGTGAAATAAATCTACCAGACACGCTTAGATATTACATGGTTTATCTTACATGAGATGCCCCAAGTATCAGTGATTCAAAGAGTAAGATAGAGGAAGATAGTGGAAGATAGGTAAAAAGTTCTTTTACAGATTAGAAAGTGACCAGAGATGGGGGCAGGGGAAAGGTCCAGAGGGAAAGGGTCCAGGGAGGAGTCTGTATCCCCTGTGAACAATTAATACATTTATTATGTGCCACAAACTAACTTTAAAAGTAACAAGAGGCTACCAAACATACTCATCATTTTGAAAATATACACACACTTGTGAAATTTTAACTGTTACAAATATATTTTATGACATATACTTGCAGTGTTTCTTCTATTGCCTAGAAATTTTCATGAGGAGCCAACAATAAAAACCATTACATTAAGAAATAAAATTTGTACATAAATATTTACATGTGGGTGACAACACATTTCTTAAATATTTCCTTTTTAATTAGTCAATGTGTACAAAATATTCTCAAAAATTACCCTAATCATCAAGCATATATATATATATATATATATATATATATATATGCTGAAAACTAGTATTTGTAAAGATGACAGAAATATTAAATAAATGAGAACAATGATTTCTTCTCAAGGGGAGAATTCCTTTATTCCTAAGAAAAATAAATGTTTATATTATAGGTGAACATGTACTTCTTAAAGGAATTAAAGAAATTTTTCTTCTGGTAGGTATAGTAATGATGTACATAATTTTGAAGACCTCATACAGCTAACAATATTTCACATCATTTTTAACAGAGCTTCTTTTATTCCGATAGGTGCGTAGAATGTGTATGAAGCGTGGCCTCGTAATTCTATCTCTTTCCTGAGGCACAGATGGTATTTCAGTACAGCAACTCCACTGTTCCACACTGCTGTAATATAAGGAGTAAATTTAGAACTCAATTAAGAGAAAAAATATAGAAGGTTGGTTTTGTGTACTGCCATAGTCTCCTTAACAGTCACACTTACTGGATTTCTTTGGCTTCATGCCATGCATCTTCTTTGCCAGCAGTAGGCTTTAAAAGTGTACTGCAGAACTTACTATAGCAATTTCGTTGGAATTGTTTACCGTGTTATGTAGAGTTCTCTTGAAGGGTTCTTTGGAGAAATTTTGTTTTCGACTCAGAATCCTGAGTAGTTATTCTTATTGGGAACATCTGGTTTGCTTTTATCCTAAGTGCACTATAAATAAACAAAGTGATACCATTCTCTTGATTGCACTGGCTGCTGAAATGCTAGCTCGAAACCTGTTACATTCTTGTAACAAGTATATTGGAATTAATAGCATACATTTAACATTCCAATTACTATTTCTATTATGTCCTTCTTTCTTTTATTTACTTCACTTCACTTTAGATATTTGTCTATTGTTTCCATGCTTGTATGTCTGGTCTCCAGAGCTCCTGGATTGCCTGCTTGTTCCCTAGGGAAGTAGTATTGAGAAATAGTTGAATGTTTCAAAGATAGAGACTAGCAAGAATCCCTGAGGTCACAAGGAGCATGCCTTTGAAAGCCCTGTACAGTGATTTCTTGTACTTTTTCCACTTTTTGCCTTTTGTCTCATCATGCAGGTAACTTGCATGCAAGTCGTCTTGCACCCACCCTTGCCATGATGTACTGTCCTTGCCAAAAG
>NW_004524691.1:9991306-9995905 GCF_000260255.1 Octodon degus | reverse complement strand
TCTGCATATAGATATATAAAACACAGGCCAGCAAGATGGCTTAGCTAACTAAGCACCTGGTTAGGCTAGCACAGGGACCAGAGTTCAAGCCCTGGTACCACATGCACCACCAGCTCCACCCCTGGGCACGCTGAACCTGCCACCCAGAGCAGGCATGCTGGCACATATCTGTAATTGTAGAGCTGAGCTGTGTAGTGACACTCTGTACCAAATACATTAAAAAATATGTAAAACACATAATGCAATGCTAACCACATGGCATTGAACACGCGACGCTCTCGTCTCCCACCATTCTAATGTTCTTCTTCTTGATTCAAAACACAGCTTTTTAAGGTGTTCTCAAGGCTGGGAAGATAGCTCTGTGGTCTAAGTGCCTGCCTAGCAAGCTCAAGAAACAGAGTTCTATTCCCAGTACCACATCTAAGTCATTATTTTCTCACATGGTTTTGTGAGATATGTGGAAAAATTGCTTATCACTTGAAAGAGATTTTCATTATATTAAGTGAGTAAACTTCTGGATTTGCACACGCCAGATCATGTAGCTTGTGGTATAATCAGAACAGAGAGACAATAAGGATTTAAACAATACTGCACACGTCCATGGTTTTGTAACTCTGGGGAGGCACATTATGATGAGGATGAACCCTTGAGGAAAATAAAAGCCACTTTCCTTCCATGCTTTTCTCCCTCCAGGCTTCTACACCTGTCAGCTCCCTAACTCCTTGAATGTGACTATCGCAAATGGCTTCTTTGTAAAAGTAAATAATTTCCTCTTTTCTTACACCTCTCAGAACAGCTTGATGTAGTCCATCACACTGCTCTTTTGTAATAATTTATCTTGTTTTGCTTTAAGGAGACCCTCATTGCAGTGACTTTCTTTCTACTCTACTAGATATTCCTTTGAATTACGTTTGCTGTAATGCTATTTTCCTGACATTGCATCCAGCCCTGCATGCCACAGGACCTAGTGCTTTCTGAGGTCCTCTTTCTCTTATTTTGCTTCTCAGTGTTTACTAGCTCACCCAATACTTATGTTTCTTCATATATGATTTCTCATTGTATCTAGACCTATATCTCAAATTAGCACTTTTTGTCTGCTCTTTAAACTTTCACAAGCAACACCCACACAAAAAAAATAAATTTTCAAAACCAAACTCCAAATCCTCCAAACTTGCTTCTTCCAGTGTTTATCTAATTGGTATTTATAATGATTATTTGTCTCTGGTCAAAAACCTGTAGCTGTCATTTCTTCTTCTTTCTATAATCCATGTGCAACCCAGTATTCTGCCTTATCTATTTTCAATTTAGTTGGAGAATGTTTCTGCTACCTATATTATATTTTATTTAAAGTCATGATATAGACTCTGGGGAATTTTTTTATGAAGTTATAAGTAGTGACCATTTAATTTTTTATGCTTTTAGGACTTTTTAATTTTTTAATTCATTTTGATGAGAAATAAAGATACAATAGCAATGAAACAGCTTCAAAACAAGTTAGTAGGATGGTTACAACAATTAATACATTTCATATTGTTGTCTTTGTAGTAGTTATTCAGAAGACAAGAAGGAGGCATGATATCTTGTCTAAACAATATTAGTCCAAACTTTTATTCCCAATGAACTAAGTGGATTCATCTTGAATATACACTCACAAGTAAAGTAAATCACACCCACATATGTAAATATTGTATAGTCTCCCCAATGTAAGAACTGAAAAGAAGGAATAAAAATTGAAAGGTGTAACAGTTGAATGGAAAGCAAGAATTTAAGGATTATACAATGAAGAGAGAGAAAGGATAAAAGTTAGGAAATATGGCAGGGGCAAAACCATATATTTACATAAACAAGATGGTTAAGGCAGTGGTCCTGAGAATCTCCACCAGGTTTTTGAAAGTAGCAGTTAATGGGTAGAATTCTCACCCTGACCAATTCTATATGCTGATATCTGTGAACTAAGCAACTACACTGAGGACAACAATGTGTAATACTAAAACCATGCTTGAAATACCTGTCATTTTGACCTTCTAAATGTGTACTGCTTCTAACAACATATCAATTATTTGCTATACTTTCTTCAAAGTAAATGTTTCTAGTGACCATTTTAAAACATAAATTTTTCATTGTCCCTTCCACACACAGACACCAAACACTATTATTTTCCAAACCATTTAGAATAATATTTGTAGCACCTTGTGTAGAACAGAATGACCTACACTGTCTTCTAGACATAAGTCTCTTGTGTATTTCATCGTCAAGTAGATCCTTTACCAAATGCATGGTATAGTTTGAAAGACATTCATCTCCAGCTCAGCATCTACCACGCTTGACCAGACATTCACCCCCTCTCAGGTCCCTGCATTTTTGCCCCTGTGCCCCCGTCCAGCACTGCTCAGAAGCCAATTTCTCCAAAGGTCAACTTCTCAGCCTCGTATTACTCTGTCTTCATATTCCACTTGGTATCCCTAGAGCTCTTCTCTAGATGGCATCCTCTTATGTGCACAAACGCTTGCTTACCTGTTTATTCTCTCTTACATGACATACTCACGGGAATGGAGGGCCTGTAAAGTTGGGAAGCTTGTCTATTTCCCTTTTATTTCATGGCCAACATTGGTAACTGTTCTTGGCATGTATAAGTACTGCATAATCACTTTGCTAGAAACTGTCAAATTGATACCTATTGTCTGATGCTTGTGGGGTTTAAATAAATCATTTGTTAGGATTTCATGCTGTCTGCTCTGATCCTATAGCTTAGGAGACATCACATTGCTGTCTCTCAGCACATCCCTTCAATTCTATAGCAGCAGGTGGCTCTGACCAAACATATTGCCATTTCTCCTGCCTGCTATATTCCAGTTAAAATTTTGTCTCTTGCTTGGCTTTATATTTTCTAACCATTTAAACTTCAAACTTATTAAATCGATATTTTATTATTGAGTACTTCATAAGTATCTTCATACAAGGAAGCAATATGGTTTGTGCTTGTGCGTGTATGCTAGTGTGCGTGTTTTCAGATGCATTGTGCAGTGATGCCATAGAAGGCTACGTTGGGGCCAGGGAGATAGCTCAGTGGTCTAAGTGCCTGCCTGACAAGCACAAGGACCCAGATTTGATCCCTGGTGTCACATGCCATGCCAGTCTCCCACCGAGCTGGCCATTGAAACTGGGCAAGTGGCACCCGCCTGTAATCCCAGAGCTGGGGAAACTGAGACAGAAGGATCACTACAAGTCCAAGCTGCAAAGCAAGTCCCTGCATCAAATAAATAAATAAATAAATAAATAAATAAATAAATAAATAAATGATTAATAAAAGAATAACATAGATGGCCATGTCTCAGTGTTTGAGGCAAGGTGTATAAAACAGTAAAAAATCATTTTGTAGAAAATTATTTACAGCTGATATAGTATAGCCCAATTTATCTACCAGAATGTTTGCATCTTTATATTATTTTCAAAAATTTTTCATCTGACCTAGTTTTTTTTTCTTTCTCTCTTTTTTTTTGTTTTTGTTTTTTTATAGCACAACCAGTCCAGAAGGCAGGACTGGCATGGCATGCTGTGCTAGGGATTGAACCATGGCCCCCTGCATGTGCCTAAGTGTGCCTAATCAGGCATTTTAGACCACTGAACTATCTCACTGGGCCTGCATCTTTATTGTTAAAAAATCGAATTTCTTTTTCTAAGCCTCTTTCAATAAATTCATGACACAATTTACTTTTCTACCAAAGCCAAGCTTTATAGAACAGCTTTCTACTGCTTTGTTGACTGAACTACACAACAGTGTTGTAATTTAAAGTGGTCTTTATTTTTGTACTATCAGTATAATCTTACACTGAGAGTATTCAAATACCTTCCTCCTAATGCAATTAGCATGGCAAGTTAGATTGAAAATGATGATAATAAAGTAAAAGTCACGATGCCAGATAATCAGAAATATCATAAAAACTATTCAAGTTAGTATTTGTCATGGTATAGACAATTACTTGCAATCTGAACAATTTTATTTTAGCTAGCTATTTATATTTTAATATTATTAGACAAAGGAGCAGTACCATAATTATATTTTATTTTTTGTCTTGTAATATACAGACATTTTCTTGGCTTCATGGAAAGAGTTTCCTTGATAGAATATTGCAATAGCAGAGCTAGGACAAAAATCAAGCCAACAATCGGTTTCACATCCATCCTAATTTTCCTCTAGAAGATTAGAGAAATAAAAAAATGAGACCTGCATTCTCTTTCCAACTCTTCTCTCCTTCCCTTCCATAGAATATCACAGATCACAGTCTGCACTCTGACCATCATTCTGGCAGAGCACCTGTTGTTTATCCTTCTTCACCCAGAGCCGTATCCCAACTCCATCCTGTGTTTGAGTGCTCAATACACAATTTAATTTAAATAAATTTTGTCCTATGAAAATTCTTTAAAGTACAATAACTAGGAGTAAGCTATTATAATCATTTTTGTCAAGATATTACTTGAGGTCTAATAAACACACAAACAACAGTATAGATTAAATCAAAGTAGCTTTTTTCTGATGGCATTGCTTTTTATATGGTTCTGTTAAGGCATAAGAGCTGCACAAAAACCAAAAATTGAATA
>NW_004524691.1:9989921-9990866 GCF_000260255.1 Octodon degus | reverse complement strand
AAGAAAGAAAGAAAGAAAGAAAGAAAGAAAGAAAGAAAGAAAGAAAGAAAGAAAGAGTATGGAGGTAGGTACCAGCTGGTTAAGAATGGAAGAGATGGAGAACTGTTAATCAAAGGACTAAAAATATAGACAGAAGGTCAATATTTTAGAGACCTATTGTGTAGCATGGTGATGATGGTTAGCAACTTGTTGTATATTTGAAATTTTCAAAGACTGTAGATTTCCATCTCATCATATATATGCAAATGTGTAGTGACAGATACTGTAATTTATTTATCATAACAAAAATAGCCCCCCTTACTTAAGAAACACTTATCCTATCCTTCTTGACAATGCTTTTTAATGTAATAAGTTTTTTTCTAAAAATAATTTAAACACTTTTTGAATCTTTGATTGATCCAATGTATGTTTTTCAAAAAAAAAATGTAAAAAAGTATGTCAACAGCTCTGCCCATAATGCACAGAAGACACAAGACTAAAACCAATTTCAAATTATTCTCACATTATGACTTCCATGAATTGTTTTTTCTTTTCTATCCAATATGGACAATTTCAAGAATATGTTTCCTCAAATTTTTCATATTTTAATTACCACATTCTCCAACTTTTTTGTGTTCTTTTTCTTTCTTATGCGGGAAGGGGATTTTATTTGTTTAAATTAAAAATATTTTTATTTGTAGATGTTCACAATAGATAGTAATTTGTATGTTTGTGCCATGGATTAATGCATGGATATGTTATTTTTTTTTTTTTTGAGACATGGTTTTGCTGTGTATTTCAGGCTACCTGTTAACACACTACTTAGCCAAATTGGCCTCAAACTTGCCGAAACGCTCCTGCCTCAACTTCCCAAGTGCTGGATTTACAAGCATGCACACCAAACCTGGAAAATACATGGATTTGATGTTTTTCTTTTCCCTCTCTTTCCCAAAGTTTTAGTGACAC
>NW_004524691.1:9988828-9989770 GCF_000260255.1 Octodon degus | reverse complement strand
TAATGTCTTTTTATAGAATGACCTTTCCTTTTGATTAAAGATTATGTCTTCTCTTTTTTGTTATCACCAGTGAATATTTTATTCTGTTATGTGACATGTTATAATGTGATACTTTGGATTTTGGAATGTTCATTTGTATATGTGAACTGCAAGGAAGACTTCATTGAGTTTATGGTTTTACTAGGTTTTATATTTTGCGGTTAGAATCTACGTTTCGAGCATACACCTAGGGAAAATACATTAGTCATGAGGTGTAGCCATCCTAAAATTTCAGAGCAAAGTCCAAGGCATTTTCAAATTCCTCTCTTTTGCCATGACTTAAGCTCCAAAATGGATTAAGAAAGATCTAAAATCTGTTCAAATCTTTAAGGATGGCTGCACAACTTTCTCAGCAGTTTTGAATATTGCCTGTAGCTATGGAAAACCAAGTTTCTAAATAAATTTATATGCAGAATTTTTGTCTCTCTTTTACCCTCTTCATTATTTTCATTTTATTTTCTTATTTTTTATTCATCAGGCCAGTAAGTCTACTCCTTTCTTTTTTTTTTTTGTCTTTTTTAATTTTAATTTTTTTGAGAACTATGAGACAGTTTCAAAGCTGATTAATAGGAGTTTTGATAATCAATACATTGTACTCCTTTCTATTTTCTGTTTGGCCAATAGAAACTGAGAACTGCCCTTGAGGTAAACCTTTATTACTGAAGATCATAATCAGTACAAACCATTTGTTTCAAATATTAAATTTGCATCTTACATCTGTTGGTGTTGGTCATTTTTAGTACATTTAAATTAAATAGGGTTTATAAAAATATTTGCACATAAATTGGTAATATTTTCTTCTAAAAGATTAATTTGATACAAACTACCTCAGTATTAATGAGATAGTGATTTCTAGTAATGTGGTTGTGGGTAACTGTCTTTTTAAATATTAGGTAATCATTT
>NW_004524691.1:9985724-9988544 GCF_000260255.1 Octodon degus | reverse complement strand
CCCATAAAATAACACAAACATGTGTTTATTGTTTTTAGGATAGCTTTGTTAAATGCAAATTGTTTAACACTATTTTATTTTTATATGAAAAAGAATCATTGAGTTCCTCACACTAAAATGTCACTTGAAATGAAATGAAAAAGAGAAATTATTGCTGCATGGAACTTTTCTCTATACTACTTTTCCCTGAGGAATTGTAAATATTATGCACACTGAATTTAACTCTGTTAGAGCAGGTATTTGTAGACCTCTCACACATGACTTAAATTTTATCCCTTGGAAAAAAATAAGGAATATACCATGATATAGTCTATGTGTGTTCTTCAGCACTTCTTTGGTGAAACTCTTTCGAAATAATTAAGAACACAATAAATAACTAGAAATACATTAATACTTTAGTCAGCATCTACCACATATAGCACATTCATAATTGGCTTACTGTAGTTCTAGTTGAAAGCCTCTATTATTAGAGTTATAGAAATAGTTGGATATAAATAGGTTTTGTCTGATCTTATTGAATATTTTCTCCTCTTCAGTTTTCTTTCACCTCCTCATTGCCCTACATCTCTTTTCAAGTGCTGTCAAACCAGAGTAAAAGGTTCAGGCCAGTAGAGTAATAGTAGAAATACATATTGAACTGTATAATTGTTCATTTTTAATTGTTTTGAGTTGAATGTGGAAGTAAATTCAATTTTAAAAACGTAATTAATTGGAGGTTGTGGAGACACCTGCACTCAGGAGACTGAAAAAGGAGGATCACTGAGAGACTGAAGCCAACATGAGTTACATAGTAAGCTCATGGCTATACAAAGCTATACAGCAAGAACCTATCCAAAAAAATAAATAAAAGCTTAATTTGTTTCATAAAAGGTCATAGAGACAATAAGCAAATATGCTTTGGAACATCTACGAATGCTATTTTTTTTTTTTTCGGAACCGGGATATGAACTCAGGTCTTGAGCTTGCCAGGCAAGTGCTTATTCCACTGAGCTATCTCCCTGGCCCCACTAAATAATTATTTTATTTCTCACAAAAACTTAGCTAATTATTACAACAGTTCTCACTAAAGGAAGGCCAATTTCACTCAACTCTTATAGGAGAAAATAGTTTCATGTATTTATAAAGAAACTGAGGGAAATAGATAATTTCTTGCTTGAACTTATTTTATTTGGTGATATTTATTTTTACACTTTTTGATGAATAGAGTAATTTAATGCCTCAGTATAAAGCAGGCTGTAAGCTAAAGTCAAAATGGATTAAAGATCTAAGCGTTAAAACAGAAACACTAAATCTCCTGCAAGAGAAAGTAGGAGGAACTCTTGATGATATAGGGGTAGGCAAAGAGTTCATAAACAAAAATCAAATTGCATGGGTAACACTTGAAAGAATTAACAACTGGGACCTCCTCTTACAGAGAAGTTTTTGCAGGTCCAAATAAATTACCAACAAAGTGAAAAGACAACTCACAAATCTTGAGGAAATCTTCACAAGTAAGCACTCAGACAAAGGTCTGCTCACTAGAATTTATAAAGAACTAAAAGTTTAAAGAACCAATTCAGAAACGGGCATCCGAGATGAACACACACTTCTCAGAGGAAGAAATTAAAGAAGTGATTAAATATATCAAAAATGCTCCACATCACTAGCCATCTGTGAAATGCCAATTAAAACCACACTGAGATATCATCTCACCTCAGAAAGAATGGCTATCATAAAGAAATCAAACAACAACAAATGTTGAAGAGGCTGCAGGGAAAAAGGAGCACTTCCACACTGCTGGTGTGAATGTAGACTGGTGCAACCATTATGGAAATCACTGTGGAGACTGCTTAAAAAACTAGGACTGGAAATCTCATTCAAACCAGCTATTCCCCTACTGCTAATTTTCCCAAAGGAACTCAAAACATCATATCATAGTGGTATATGTGTACCTATGCTTATAGCAGCACAATTTGTGATAGCCAAATCTTGGAAACCACCAAGATGCCTGTCACCTGAGGAATGGATGAAAAAGATGTGGTGATTTTATACGATGGAGTATTACTCAGCTGTAAAGAATGATAAACTCGATGCCTTCATATTTAAGTGGATGCCACTTGAAGATATACTCGTAAGTGAAAAAAACCAGACACACATGTGTAAATATCAGATAGTCTCCCTAGTAAAAGAACTCAATGGGCCAGGGAGATGGCTCAGTGGAATAAGCACTTTCCTGGCAAGCACAAGGGCCTGAGTTCAATCTCTGGTTCCACCACACAAACACACACACACAAGCACACACACAAAAAAAAAAGGAGAAGAAGAACTCAAAAGATCCTCTTTTTTTGTTGTTTAGTTCTGTCATTTGAATATTATATGTGTACTAACTCAGCAAAATATTCTAAAAGAGTCCAGTAGTCCATAATAGTATTGGGTCTTCCACTTCACTGGCAGTGTCAGAAATTATTGACCTGAGTCCCCTACAGCTCAACATAACACTATGGCTTTACTTCTCAAAATTCATTTTTATACTTTTCTGCTGGATGGTTAAGACCAAGATAAAGAAAGACCTATGCAACCAGAGTGGTATCTTTTGGATCTGATAAGGTCAGTCAAATCCCCTCAGGATTAATCCTGAGATCCTTTACCTCAGATTGTAGATCCTTTGTCAGTGTTAGCCATATGGATGAGTCACAGCCATTGCTTGGCCAGTGTACTCTCTGTGAAAGCCTGAGAGAATGTTTTCTCTCCATGTGACTCTCCTTAGGCACACTCTACATCATCAATCACTTTTCTCTTTGGCCCCATAATCTGTTTGATCAAAAAATTTGGGACACGACC
>NW_004524691.1:9983529-9985327 GCF_000260255.1 Octodon degus | reverse complement strand
AAGCTAGTGAGGTTAAGCTTAACAGCCTAGGTTGTATGGTAATAACAATAAGCACTAAGATTAAAAGTCCTATTGGACTCAGTTATTCCACTTCTCGGTATTTATCTGGAAGAATTGAAAATATCCTATCACAGAGAGTCTAGCATTTGCACCATGAATCTACTTCAGCATCATGCATTCTAGAACCAGTCACCTCTGAAAAGCACCACTTACGAAGCATGCCAGCTGACAATATACTGGATTCTCTGCAATTGCGAGCCAAAATAAACATTTTTTCCCCTCAAGTATCGGATATGCAAGTATTTAGTCTCAGTGATAGAAAAGCAATTAATATACGTTTTTGGGACACTTTGATTTTGGAGAATAAAACAGCAGTCACATTGTACCTGGTCTGGTGAATAAAGCCTGAAAGAAAACATCAAAGTATTTTTATGAGTCTGTTTTTCCACTGGATAACTTTTGGCTGCAGCATTCCTGTTCTTTGGGTCACATTTTGTGAAGACACTCATGAAACTTCATTTCCAGATCTGCTTCAGAAAGTGGCAAGAATGCTGAGAAAAGTGTACCAAAGATAGGAGGAG
Source organism: Octodon degus (assembly GCF_000260255.1). Lineage (NCBI taxonomy): Eukaryota > Metazoa > Chordata > Mammalia > Rodentia > Octodontidae > Octodon > Octodon degus. Next base: position 9,984,746 of record NW_004524691.1, on the reverse strand, counting down.
CATTTCCACAGGAGTTTAGTGGCATGGTGTCTTTTATTGTAATTACTTTAAAAAGTTCAAATGTTCATCTTACAGTTTGATCATTCCTCATACTATTACTAGTAGTAATTTTTATCATAACAGAGATGCACAACATACATTTGAACTTAGCATGAATCTTGAATATATGTAATATCGTCCTCTTACAACTGGTATCATCATTCAGATGTATCTTTTTGGCTAAGTGTTTATAGACCTAAAAGCAAGAGGGAAAATGACCTATGCAAAATTCACAGCTTCAGGTTATAGGCACCTAGTGTGTGCAGTCCCCAAAGCAGAGGCTCAATCTCAGTGAGACACTCAATTTTTATCTCATACTTCTCCCAGTAACCCTTCTTGATTAAAAAGTCTAACTCTTGTTATGTGAAAGGCTCACAGATCTAAAAGGCAATCTTATAAGCTTTGTTTATTGTTGTTCATGAAACCAAGATGGATCTATATTCATGTGTTATATGAAAATTTAAAAGAGACTTAATAGAATCCATTTGGCAAAATTATAACCTATTTTGAAATAATATTTAAAGACTAGTTTTTCTTTTTCAGAAACATACAATAAAATGTTAAAGTGATATTTTCGGTACATTTTTACTTGGAATATTTCTAGATACTCAAATCAATGTATGTTTATATATTTGGAATGATTTCATACTTAATTTAAGACAGATCTGTAACTCATAATAATTTTTGGAAAACTTTTATCATTTAAATAAATAATTTATTAATAAGGCATTGTATTCATTCCATGAAAGTCAACTATTATTTTGAAGCAATCATCCTGCCTAAAGAAAGTTAACTTGTACACATATATGGGGATATTAGAAAACCCTTTAGTAGGAGTACTTTATTAATTTAATTCTTACACAAAGAAATACAAGAGAAATGTAAATTAAGTATTTTTGAGAGACTCAGAAGTGTCAAAATTGTGAATAATATTTTAAACTGTTCATTTAAAATCAAATTTTCTAGCTATATTTTAGATCTGTGTTGAAAATATGATTTATTGATTCCAGCTAGCACCCAGGCCTGGCTTGTGAGTGGGACCACCCGGGGCCTGCCAGATCCTCATTCCAGCCAGCACCTAGTTCAGGCATGTGTGTGGAACTTCCTCCACCAGACAGGCCCAGTGTGGAACCCTGCAGCAGAGCTCCCTGCAGACAGACTGGAGGCAAGACCCACCC
>NW_004524691.1:9981383-9982611 GCF_000260255.1 Octodon degus | reverse complement strand
CTAAAAGCCACTAGAGAAAAGAAACAGATCACATTTAAAGGAAAACCCATCATAATAATGGCAGATTTCTCTCTACAAACAATCAACTCAAGAAGAGCATGGATCAAAGTACTGCAATCTTGCAAGAAAACATATTCCAACTCATACTGTTGTACCCTGCAAAACTCTTTTTCAAATATAATGCAGAAATGAAATACTTCCAAGACAAAGAGCAGCTAAAGAATTTCATGATAATAAAGCCAACCTTACACAAACTACCAAAAGATATCTAGAGAGGGATCAAAATTACCACAACAGAAAGAACTCACCAAATAGGGTAAACAACAAAACACAGAAAAAAAAAAAAGAGGTATACAACAGCGAGTAAATACAGATCAAACATAAATCAGTTCATCTTAATTATAACTAACAATTATAACCAATTGGTAAATGGGCTAAATTCACCAATTAATGGAAATAGACTGTCAGAGTGGATTAGGAAGCAAAATCCAACAATATGCTATACAAGTATTCATCTATCAATTGATTGGTTTATCTTCATAGTTTTGCTCAGCTGGTAATTTCAATAGTTCTATGATTGGAGTCTCAGAACACAATTGTTTTCATGAATCATAAAAAATGCTTTGTCCTGGCTTCATGGCTTATTGACTTTGAAATAAATTTTCTGCAAGACTAGAATTCAGTGTAGATGCTGCCAAAGTCCTTATCAATTTGAAAGTGGGGAAATTAGAGAAAAGGCATTCTATACTATGCATCTTAGTTTTGGAATGCATCTATAAAATAAATGTGTGGACATTGTCCTCAAATTATGGAATCGTTTTAAAGAAGAAATCATTTAAATCACATTGCCACTGTTAAATGACAAATTCTAATTCTAAAGAAGTATATAAGAAAACTAAGAAATCCTATTGGGAAATATCATGTTTTGTGTTATGTTCTGGTTATTTCTTTAAAATAGGTATTTAATTGATAGCTCTTCATTTGGCCTCTGATCTGCTCCTGCATTTTGAAATTATTTTCTTTTTTTATATTAATATTTAGGTTTGGATTTTGGTTATGTAGCTTTTACTGTTTTTAATGTGAAAATATATGCTCTTGTATTTATCATTTTTTTTGTTGCCAACACTGCTGTGGTCTGAAATTTCACACTTCTCATTAGTTGTTAAATCCTAAAATCCTATTAGTAGGTTTGAGACCACTGCTTTTGAATCTTCATTTTGTTTTTTAA
>NW_004524691.1:9976292-9980344 GCF_000260255.1 Octodon degus | reverse complement strand
AAAATCCAGGTTTTATAATTCTCACATTCAGGGAACTAGAATCTGCAGAAGTAATATTATTTAGAGACTGAGAGGATTCTAAAGTATATAACAGAATTTTGAGAAATCAAACCTTTAAAAGCAGAAAGAGAAAGTAAGAGGAACTCCTGAAAATAAATGAGAATAAATGCTCTGAATAGCACAAAAAAAATACAGAATTCCAGCAACATATTGAGGAAAATACTTCCCCTTATAATATAAAACTCTTGGAGTGAATTTGTGCAGGAAAGTTGCATAGAGTAGGGGGAGACATGGATACAGTAAAATCTTTGAGAAAAATCAATATTTAAGTAATGGATTGAAAACAGGAATAAAAAATATTGAGAAGGAATACAAAGGACAATTAAAACTGTAACCTATGGTATTTTAGGGAAAAATGGAAAGACTTTCAAAGGAAAGAATGTTCATCAGCTGAGCAAAATCATTATGATTATACCTAAAATGCAAATCTGCAACTGAAGCCAAAGATCATTGTCCAGTCTGTTAATTCTGTTTATCCATTCCCTGAAAATTCAATTCTGTGTTTTGTGGGACCTTGAACTCCATGGATTTGCCTTTCAGAGGTACAGTATTACATAAATCTTTTGTATGAGTTAGCATACTGGCTATTTTAGGTAACTTTCCTGTGCAATCCAGGACTCTACTACAAACATAACTCTCTTCAAAATATTATTAGTAGAATTGACATAATTATGAATTTAAATAAAATAAAAATCTGACATCACATTTTAGAAAGTTTCAAGATTGATCAAAACATGCAATCTGTAGTTCTTATATTGATAAGGAAAAAGTATAAAATGCTGTATTACTTGCTGTGTTAGGTTGTGGGTGAAAGTAAAATTTGCATACACTTTCTGATCTCTTGCTTTTTAAGTTTTCCTCTTCTTGTCATATTACCAGTCTGTAGACTTAGGCATGCATGAAGAATATTTTTCAGGATGATGTAGAGTGTGCCTAAGGAGAGTCACATGGAGAGAAAACATTCTCTCAGGCTTTCGAAGAGAGAAAATTGGTCAAGCAATGGCCGTGACTCATCCACATGGCTGACACTGACAAAGAATCTGCAACCTGGAGTACAGGGTTACAGGACAATTCCTGAGGGTACTTGACTGACCTTATCAGATACAAAAGCTATATTTCTTGTTATACAGGTCTTGCTTTATCTTGGTCTTAACCATCCAGCAGAATGGTATAAAAATGAGGTATATACAATAAAGCCATATTAATATGCTGAGCTGTGAAAGGCTCAAGTCAAAGACTCCTGTGGATAACCCACTACTATTGTGGACTGCTGTACTGTGTTGGATTGTTTTGCTGAATTCATGTATCTGTAGTTTTAGATGCCAATGGAATACCCACTTCTGACAAGACTAAACAAAAAAAGGTGATACAAAGGAAGGACCATTTCGTATCTGTATATACAGAATAGTTAGGATAGATATACAGTTACTTTTGCTTAATTCAAAGAGAAGAAAGATTTGTAGTAATAGTGTTTGGACAGGATATTGACTGCATCTTGTACTGTGGATAACCACTAAGAAGATAACAATGTACAATGTATTAATTATTGAAACTGTCCTATTAATCAGTTTTGAAACTGTCTCGTTGATATTTGTTTCTCAATAAAATAAAAATTTTTTAAAAAGAATATTTTTCAGTGTGTTTAGCTGCAGCAAAATTCTTTACTAGAATACAGGGTATGCATTTCAGCAGAATTCTTAATAAAATAAAAAGGGTATCTGGATGGACCCAGAGCTCAGCCTGTCCCATCAGACTGATCACACCTTTCCAGCGTACAGCCTGAATCCGTCCTCCTCCTGGTCCTCATCATTAGCACCTGCCTTGATGCCTCTTCAAGCCTGTTGTCATACAGCGCACAGCATCTCAACGCTGTCAGGAGCATCATTATGGTCTCTATCAATGAGTATGCAGCATCTGACCCCAAGCCTCTCAAAGCTCACTACTTCTCGGAATTGCGTGTGTCATTACTTCGTTTCTCTCTCTCTCTCTCTCTCTCTCTCTCTCTCTCTCTCTCTCTCTCTCTCTCTCTCTCTCTCTCTCTCTCTCTCTCTCTCCTCTGTTTACATACAAATATATTTAGAGATATATACACAGAAAATATGTATTATATTAAATTGTGCGATTTAATTGAAAATAAAATAGTATTGTTACTTAAGGCAAAAATAATCAAGAGTACTGATTTGATAAAATGTCTCTGAATTTCACGTTTTTTCTATTTTTATTTTCTTTCTTTCTCTTTCTCTTTTTCTTTTTTGTATTTTTCGGAAGGGTCTACAGGGTGGGTGTCAGGGTCTCATTACTAGATCAGAATTGTAGTGATCCGCTTGTTTGCAGCCTGCCAAGAGCTCAGATTACTGGCATGCGCCACCACACCCAGTCTCAATTGTGTCTGTCTCAGCACGCCCTAGGGGCGGGGCCAGCACGGCAGGTCTGGGGATCAAACCTCTGGCTTCTGCGCCTGCTTTCCAGTGCTTTAATCCGCTAAACTAGTTGTCTACTTTTATTTTTAAAGAATAGCTCTAGTGGCTGAAACAACTTCAATTTTGTTTATTTCTTTAACAATTTAAGTACAACATAAAGGAAAGATATTGCAATGATATGTTCTGAAATGATGTTTATTCCTGCTTCAAAATGCATAAAATTGTAATATCTTTGTACCAGCATCTGCATGGAAAGAATAAAGTATGATTGAATATAATTAAATTTATAGTTATACGAATATCAGAGAAATGCAAAAGGTAGACGAATTTCCTCATTTACAAGGTTAATAAAAATAAATGCTTTGCCAGTTAGTTGAGTACCTTGCTTGAAATTATTTCAGACTCTGAAATGGAATTTTAATGGAAATAAAAAAATTCAGGTATTTTTGACAATAAAATTTAACCCTACAGATCACCCTTCATTACTTTAGAATCTTGTTTCATAATATTAAATCATAAAAGTAATTTATAAGACATTATCTAAACAGCTAATAAGGTAGTTCTGAAATCCGTACTGACATGAAGAAATATTGCATAGACATGATTGATGTGTAGGAAAAGACCACTTAAAAATAATATGTAATTGATGAGATCATGGGAATATCAATCCATAGTTTAAACAGGTATTTGCTGAAGATATCTTACTATTTCATGTATATTGTGATGTGAACATTCCTCTTAAATACTGAGAAATAGAATCATGACTACCTGGTACAATATTTATAGTTCTTCAAAAGATTTCTGAACTTCTTTCAATTTGGAAGCAGTAGTCTTTCATTTTCTCATTACAAAACATAATTAAATGCTTTTAGTAAATAATGTAGCATCTTGGTTTTTAATTTAAAAGCAATGATCATAACACAAATTCATTATTAGCAAGGAATTATGATAGCTTTACTCTAGGGTCCAGTCTCGCACTGGACAGACACGCAGGCACGTGCATACAGATACGGAAACACATACATACACATATGCGGAGATGTAGATACAGGCAGAAATTTTGAAGCTCAATATAAACCCTAAGTTTTGCTTTTATATGTAATGCAGTTTTCGTATTTTGAGAAATTGTACAGTAAAACTTTCTACTATTATACAGAAGAAAAAGATTTTATAAACAAAATGAAAACCATCACTTTATAATTTTCATTAAAAATAATTTCCAAGAATTTATACGGACGAATTGGGCAAATGTCCCATTTATATTAGGGGCTACATTCCCATCGCATAAAAGAAAATCATGTCTAACACATAAGTTAAGGTTAGAAATGTATCCATGTTTTTAATCTAATTTTTTTTTTCTTTTTTTAAAAAGTATTTTAGTACAGGATCTACAGGGTCTCACTACACAGATCAGACTCATAGTGATTCTCCTGTTCTTGTCCTCCCAAGTGCTGGTATTACAGGCACGCACCACCATGTCCAGCCTCAGTTGACATCTCTGCACACCCCATGGGCGAGGCTGGCATGGCATTACAGGGATCGAACCCCAGTCCTGTGTCTGCCTAAACAGGC
>NW_004524691.1:9973040-9975603 GCF_000260255.1 Octodon degus | reverse complement strand
AGCTAGGTAAATTTCTTAACCTGCACAAACAGAATTTATGTGTGTATTGATAGGATCCTATTATGAAAGTGTAAAATAAAATTAACAGGTAATACATGTAAATAAAAATGATATTCCTAATTGATCTGCTTAATGGGAATTGTGTAGTCAAGGCATTGTGTCCAGAAGAACACGTGGAAATGAATTCTTTGACTCATCATAGCGTTCAAACTTGTATTCATAAGCATCTTATTAGAGAAAAAAACTATCTCCCAAATGGAATAGGCAAATAATTAAAGTGGAAAAATAGGTTAAACAGTAGATTAAAAAGTTTTCATTTTGTCAATCCAGCATCCATCTTACTTATTCAGATAGCAAAGCATTCGTTTTGCTTTGAGAATTTACCTTTCCCCTATTGGATAAAATGGTTATGTGGGCTCTCACACATTAAAGCCTACTCAAATCACTTCACAAATAACTTGAAAGAAAATACATGGACTCATTCTTCAGAGCTGCTGAGTTATCAGATGAATCCCTGTGTGCCGAAAGTCTTGTGGGAAAGTCAGTTAGGACCTGATAATTTAGTAGACCACAATAAAAATATTCATAAAATGTTTCCCAGTCTATAATCCCTCACAGAAGAAAATAACTCATACATTTCTTGGGTTTTATTTGACTAAGTTTAATTCACAAAATAATCTAAACTGAATTCTTATAATCTCTTTTTTCTCTTCTTTGCCCAATTTTCTCCCACCATTCACTCTATTGAGGAAGAGAGTCAAATTGTCTTTTCTTGCTTTATCTTTCAAGGCTATCTCCAACAGCATGCCTACTCCAGCTTTATAGACAAGCACATTTTAAAGGGTTCAAGATAAACTACCATCTATTCAGATAACTATCAAAAATTAACTTGCTAAAAAAAGCAATCCTTTTACTATAAGTGATATAGTACATATAGACTTTTATCAGTGGAATATATTAACTCATTGAAGCTTAAACAGTCTTTTATTTAGAGATAAATGTATTTCAATTATACCATTGCTATTTATTTGCCCATTTTTGTTAACCTAAGATCTGCAATCCTTTATTGAAGATAATGGCTGATTTTTGTTATTTGTAAATCCAGTTTCCTGTAAGTTTCAATTATTTGTTATGTATTTGAAGTTTTTTTTATATGCATTTTTTCCTAGAAAACTTATATGAACACTTCTTATATAATATGTCTGCAAGCCATTAATTCTCTCAGTTTTTGTATGTTCGAATAAGGTATTGATTTATCATCTTAAAAAAGTATTTCCATTGCATTTAGAATTATGGAATGCCTTTTTTTTTTTTTTTTTTTTTTTTTTTTTTGGCAGAACCGGGGATTGAACAAAGGCCCTTGCACTTGCCAGGAAAGCACTTATTGCACTGAGCCATCTCCCCGGCCCCTGGATTGCCTTTTATTTGCATAATTTCTGTAAATCTTTAAACGTATTTTTGCTTTGGTATATAATGAAATGTTTTTCTTTTTGTCCTTTTACTGTCAACAGTTTTTCTCTATTTTTTTTATTATCTGGAATGTGAGATGCATGGGGCTGGATTGGTTTGGTAAATTTCACTAGCCTTGGAAAATCAGTGGCCACATTCCTAGGGTATTTCCTCCACCCTATTTCTTTTTTCCTTTTCTGTTTGATGTCTCAAATATGTTACACTCTTTAACACTGCTTTGGAACTCTTAAATGCATTTCCTATTTGATTGCTTTGTTTTTGCTTGTTATTCTTGTTTCTTTTCTCTGTGGTTAGTTTTAATAAATTTATTTATCCATGTTCAAGTTCACTGATTCACTTCTTAGCTGTGGTGAACTTACTGATAACTCGGCAAATGCAAAACTTGTCTTGCTTTGTTTTCATTATTTTCATTTGACTATTTTACACTTTCCACTTCTCTGATAAAATTGTCTGCTCATATTTCATGTTATTTACCTTTTCCATTACTGTTTTCAATGTATGAGTCATAATTTGGGTCCTCAGGATATAGTTTCAGGATTGTTTCATATTTATGCAAGTTCTAATGATTTGTTTCTTATGTGGCAGTATGTCTGTGTGCCTTTCAAATGACTTGTAATTTTTTGTTAGATGCAAGGCAGTGTAGGATAAGACTAAAGTAAATCAATTTAAGACATGGACACTGAATCCCCAAAGGCATTCAGCTTGGTGATTTGAATATTTGGGAGTTGTGCTGGAACTGAAATTTTTGTTTGACTTTGTTACCCTTAGTGCATAATGTCTATGCAGAGGAATTTGACACCAGGTATGCCAAGGTGGTTCAGTGACAGTATATTCCTTGTTCAACTCCTTCCCTGTACTTCTCTAACTCTAGACTTTAAATACATGTTCCTTCAACTATCACAGAGATATGCCACTTTCACTGACGTAAATATGGGTTAATTGGTTAATTGTTGTGTAAGCGAGGTGAAAATCTGGGTTCATTTTTCCTTGTTCTGCATACTGATTTCCAAATGTTCAAATATAACTCTGGAAATAATTGCTATCTCATTGAGTGACCTTGGCATCTCTGTAAAAAAAAAAATCAATTTTTCCT
>NW_004524691.1:9971182-9972529 GCF_000260255.1 Octodon degus | reverse complement strand
AAAAAAAAAAGAAGAAAGGACAAGCCTTCTATATTAGATAAGAGTTGAAAACATCAAATTTTGTATAGTTAAAAAAGATAATTAAGTTATACAGTATAACTGCTCGTTTTGCCATTGGAAAGGGCCAACTGCAACAAAGCGCTAGGAATATGAAGGAATGAGAGGTCTACAAACAAATGAGTAACTCTAGTGCCAGATAAAAATATAAGGTAACACCCTTCTATATCACAATTTGAGAAAATACAGAGCATGGTATTCAGTTGTTTTCACTGAACATCACTTCTAGGTACTACTTACTCTGAAAGCTTCTTAAAACAAAACTTTCTTTAATTACTCCATTGTCTGGATCTCTGCCGAGCGACATCCTAAACAGAATTAACGACTGAGTTATTTTCCTTTTATTAAATAGATAAATACGTGTCTTCTTTCTAACTGAATCTGTAATACATAGGAGATGCCCAAATAATAATTTCTCAATATAATAAAGAAAATAAAATTTATAAACAGAATCACAAAATTATTTGCATGGAAATGCATAACGCAATTTTATTATGTTGCTCCTTTTAGTACCTTATGTGGCCTTCTGAATATTTCTGAGAATCTTTGAATAGGCTTGGGAAAAATATTTTTAAAATAATTTGAAAGCATTTCACTTGGGTGAAACTGACATTAATAATGCTGAGACAGTTTTGAGTAAAAATCATGTCACTTCAGAATAATTAATTCGCCGGTATCATCCTGTACTTTCATCATAGCTTTGGCACTATTTTTTCATAATGTTCCTCATAAAAGGTGCACAAAATGTTAATTTGATTAAACTTTGACCTTTGAGTGCGTGTATTTCACTCCCTACTTAATTGCATGGTTGTTACCAGGAAAATCATTTGCATAATTGCTTCAGATGCAATCAGAATTTGTTGTTGTTATTGTTGCTGTTGTTTTCTAAAACAGCATTTTCACTAGAAAGAACCATGGCAAACCAATTATGGTTATTCAGAATCTGTGTATTTTACACATGTCTCAAAAAATAAAGTAGATTAGTGTACCTGAAGCAAACACAGGTTATTAGTTTTAAATAGTAAAATTTAAAGTTTCAATCTTTTTTTTTTTTTTTGTATTTTAGGGAAAGGTCTACAGGAGGATTAATGTCTCACTACTAAGTCCCTAAACTAGATTGGACTCATAATGATCCTCCTGTTTACTGCTTCTCAAGTGCTGGGATTACAGGTGTGCATCACCACTCCCAATCTCAATCCCCCTCTCAGTGTGCCCTGGGTGGGGGGGGCGACACTGCAAGACCGGTAAGGAATCCCTGGCCTCTATGCCTGTTTGCAGGCGCTTTAATTC
>NW_004524691.1:9965635-9971082 GCF_000260255.1 Octodon degus | reverse complement strand
TAATACGGGTTTATATTAAAAAGAGAGGTTAGATAACATAGATCACACATTCCTATATAAATTTTGTAAATAGGTTTGCCTGTTCTGGGTTCTTTGCATTTCTAAGTATACTTCGAGATACATCTGTTGACATATTAATAAGCTATTGAAATATTAACAAACATAACATAAATTAATTTAAGGATTTTTTAACAATTTTGTATCATTTTGTAAGGCATCCTTTAGGTTGTCTTTGACATTCATCAGTAGTATTTGAGTTTACAATGTACAGGTTTTACTACACTATATTAAATATTTATTTGAATACCAAGTTCTATTAAATACCCAGATAGAGATCTAAATAATTAATATACTGATGAGATTACAAAGAAATAATATTAGCAATTTAGTATTTAAGATAAGATAATTTTCTGTAACTTGGAGAAATACAATGTTTTTATATGATTTGGTGTCCTCTCCTGTACTTTTTTCAGTTAAGAATTTTTAAACATTCCTTCAGTTTTATAAAATCTTTTAAAATTGTAACAACAGTTATATTTTTCTTAATCCAGTATAGAGCCAGTTCATTTTTTATTACTGAATTGCCTTAGCTGGATCATGCAGTATGAAATGTTGAACAAATATTGTAACAATCGTCTTGTGTTTCATACAAAATTTTACTAGAAGGAGAATCTGTCTTTTAGCTTAATGATTTTAGGTGCAGATTTTCTTAACATGTACATTATCAAGACATAAAACATTACTTTTGTTAGTAATTTTGATAGATTTTCCTAGATCATGAAGTTTTAGATTTTATCAGATTTTTTTCTCTTCTTGAGAAAAGTCTATGTTCCCTTATACTCACTATTCATGTAAACTGAGAACACAAACCTATCAAACTGCACACTTTATGATGGCCCTCAAGAGCCTGCCTTCTGCAATTGTGTTCATTTATTCTCTCCTTGAGTATGGATTAGATCTAGTAAGTTTCTATTAGGAAATAGAATATGGCACACTGAGGAAGAAAGGAAGGGAAAGAAAAAATGAGTAAAAGTTTATTCATGAAAACAGAGATGAGAATTTTGTGAGATGAATTAAGTAAAGGTCATCAAAAGAAATTTTTCAGAATTTTTCTCTGAATATCTATTAAGAATTAACATTAGGCATGTAAGACAGCAGAAAATCTTGATGAGAACAGTTATGTTCAGGTTGCATCTCTGGAATGAATACTATTTACTCTAGCCATGTAAATGCTTTGAATTTCTGTATGTATGTATGTATGTATGTATGTATGTATGTATGCAATCTTTTCCATATAACCTACAGTTATTTCTAGTGATATTCTCAATGAAACTCAATAGGAACCTTGAGAAATGAAAGACGAAATGAGGATTTTTTCTTTTTTCTTTTTGTTATTACATAGGTATCCTGTTATTTTGCCTTTTTTATTCATTCTAATGAGAAAAGAAGATAAAATAGCAATAAACAGTTTCCTCTCTCTCTCTCTCTCTCTCTCTCTCTCTCTCTCTCTCTCTCTCTCTCTCTCGGTGAAACGGGGGATTGAACTTAGGCCCTTATGCTTGCAAGGGAAGTTTTTATTCCACGGAGTCATCTCCCCAGCCTGAAACAGGGTCAAAACAAGCTATTCAAACAGTTATAATTCTTAATACATTGCATATTGTTGTCTTCATGGTAGTTATTCAGAGTACAAGATGCACACATGATATCTAAACAATATTACTACAAACCTTTCTTTTCAATGAACTGACAGAAAGTAGCTGTATATCTATCCTAACATAGATAGATAGATAGATAGATAGATAGATAGATAGATAGATAGATACACAAAGGGTCCTTTATTTATATTCCCTGTTTTTGTTCTGTTTTTTTCAGAGATGAATGTTCCACTGCAGTTAGAAAAGCTATATTTGGAGAAATCTTTAAAGGACCTTTTCATACTTGATGCCAGTCCAAAGATTGCAGGTACTTGAATTCAGCAAAATTAACAATGTATAGTGTGCCTAAGGAGAGTCACTTAGAGAGAAAATATTCTGTCAGGCTTTCACAGAGAACGTATTGGTTAAGCAATGACTGTGACTCATCCAGATAGCTGACAATGACAAAAAAAATCCACAAAGTGCTGTATGTGGTTCCAGGGTAAATCCTGAGGGGATTTGACTGACCTTGTCAGAGAGCAAAAGTTACATTTTTAGTTATATAGGTCTTGCTTTAACTTAGTTTTAACAATCAATTGGAAAAGTGTAACCATGAGGTATAAAAAGTAAAGCTATATTAATATGCTGAGCTATAAAAGACCTGAAAACATCATATCATAGTGACGTATGTGCACCCATATTTATAGCAGGGCAGTCTGTGACAGCCAAATCTTGGAAACAACCAAAAAGCCCATCACCTGAGGAATGGATGAAAAAGATGTGGTATTTTTATACAATGGAGTATCACTCAGCTATAAAGAAAAACAAATTTGAAGCCTTCATAGCTAAGTGGATGCAACTTCATATAAGTAAAATAAGTCAGACCCACATGTGTAAATATCATTTTGTTGTCCTAGTGTAAGAAATCAAAAGAAGAAATAAAAACTGAAAGGTAAATAGACACAATTAAATGAAAAGTAACTGAATTGAAGGATGAAACAACAAAAAGAGAGAAAGGAAAAAAGATATGATATAAGGTAGGGGCAAAAACATACATGTATATATACAAGATGGATGAGGCAATTATCTGCCAAATTTCCATCAAATTTTTTTAAATAGAAGTTAATGGGTAGAATTCACGCCTTGAGTAACTCTCTGTGCTGGTATCTGTGAACTAAGCAACTACATTGAGAACAGCAATATGTAATACTAAAACCATACTTGAAATACCTGTCATCTTGGTCTTCTAAATGTGTACTGTTTCTAATGTCATATTAATTATTTCTACACTCTCTTTAAAGTAATTTTTAAAAAGGTAATAAAAGTAAATGAAAGACAAGAACAAAAATTTAAGTTTTCTTAAAAAGCATGTGGTAATAATAGGTCCCATCTTGCATAACTATATCTATTAATCTGAGCAACAGATTTGATGATAAAAATGGGTACTACATCAATCATTGTTAATCAGCTATTCTTGTTTTGAAAATCTGTAATGTATGTATTGTTATATGTTGTCCTGTTTCTGTCTTTGTTTTTGTTTTTCTTGCTCTTGTTTTTACTCTTCAAGATAAAAGAAAATTATATTTAAAAAAAGAACAATAGTTGGGAGTTTCAAAAACAGAAAATATTTAAATGCTTCCAAACATTTTTAAGAGATGATCCTTGTCTATCTTAATGGTTTCCTTTGTCCGCTAAGTTGATTTTAAAAGTTATTGAAATTTTTAATAAATTTAATAAGCATACTTGAGAAGTATCATCATCTCAAATAACTATATAGTGCATGTTTGATTTAATTGTACAGTCAGTTTTGTTTTTATCCATACTTCAAATTTTGTAGTATTCTCAAAATAACTTTGTTTTCCAAAAAGAAATATTAACCAATAATAACAGGTTCTTAATAAAAGAAATTGAAAGTAAAATGTTTACCGTAATTTATTAGGTAACATTACCAATTGTTTTTTTGTAAGAATTAACTAATGTTGAATAGTACTGTGCATGAAACACTGTCCAAAAGATTCAGTCACAACCTGGGCAGTAAAAGCAATGATTTCTCAGTGGTGTACGGATTACTAGCAGAAACATGGTTGGGCCCCAAACAGAATTTTCTTTTATCACCTTGAAATGTTCACATGAAAAATGATTCAATAGTCAGCATATTTTCATAAGTTAGAAAAATATTTTTTACTCTCAGTTAATTATTCTTCTTCTTTTATTTCAGGTCTTAAAACTTTTTCTTATTGGTGAAGTCCTTTCCTAAGAAGTTTTTAATATTTTTTTTCTTAAATTTTAGGACAGTGTCTACAGGGTTTCACTTCGTAGAGCAAACTCGTAGTGATCCCCTGTTTTCAACCTCCAAAGTGCTGGCAATGCAGGCGTGGCCACCACGCCCAGTCTTAATTGACCTCTCAGTGCGCCCTGGGGGTAAGGCCAGCATGGCACACCAGGGATTGAGCCACTACCACTATGCTCTGCTGAAGTGCATGCTTTAGTCAGCTGAACTATCTGGTGGGCCCCTTAACAAGTTTTTTTTTTTTAAATTTATTAGATGTCGTAAATCTTAAAATCATTTCTTCTCTTAAAAACATTGGATCAATAAGCAAGATACTAAATATCACAGGACAAAGGGAAATATTTAATTTATGCATCATTCTGAGGCATGTGTGCTGGTCAATTTAGATGAAAATATGTGTACAAATACCAAGTATTTGTCACAGCACTTCCCACACAGTCCTGGTATAATATCCATCACAGCTGCTCTCCGTACAGATTCACTAACTACGAAGTTGGCACCTACTGACAGTTAGAACATAGTTGAGCCCTAGGTTTCTTATTTTTGTTATTCAATATCTTCAAATTGACTTAAGATGTGCTTAGCACACAAGATTGTTGAGAGGACAAAAGTCAAAACATATGTCTTAACATTGTGTATCTTAAACAAAACTCTTTCCTTGTTGTGGAATATCAGGGGCCGGGGAGATGGCTCAGTGGAATAAGCGCTTGCCTGGCAAGTGCAAGGGCCTGAGTTCAATCCCTAGTTCTGAAAGAAAAAAAAAAAATGTGCTCTCCTTGTTGTGGAATATAAAACCATCATAGAAGTGAAGAATTCAACACTAGTTAACAAAGAACAGGGAAAGGAGGGAAAGGAGAGGAAAACCTGGTGGAGAATAATAATGCTGCATTTAGATATGAGGAATAAGCTTTGTAGTCCCTGCACATCACCATGAAAATAGTCAGTACTGCGTTGTATGCCAAAAATAGTCAGAAAACAAGATATTAAATATAATCACCATATTAATTGCTTCCTTGTTGCTAGATCAAATACCTGACCCACAAAGTTCAAGACAGAACACTAAGGGAGGGAAGGCTTTATTTCAGATCCCACTTTTAGAAGTTTTTGTTTCTCAGTCAGATGTCCACAAGGCAACAGGTCATCTCAGAAGTGAAACACTGCATGGTGAGGTCGGCAGAAGGCAGCAAGCAGCAGCAGCAGCAGCAGCAGCAGTGGCAACAACAATTTTTATTTAACTCTTTCAGGCTACTAATCTGCTGGATGTTGCCACTCAGAACTACACTTATGCAAATCAGTATATTAATTTAGTATCATGCACCTTTAATCCCAGTATGGATTTCATGCCCTAGGTCCAGCCAGCTCCTAAATCCCCTACCTGTGAGCTCATGAGGCTGAGTGGGGAACCTGGATGCAAACCATAACAACCACAAAAATATAAAAGAAAGTTTAAGAAGATGGATATGCTAATTACCATGAGTTGATCACCACTAATGTATGCAAAGACCAACATACCATGCTTTAAT
>NW_004524691.1:9950628-9956334 GCF_000260255.1 Octodon degus | reverse complement strand
TCGAACCCTGGTATCCTGAGCCTGACTGCGTTTGCATATGTAGGTGCTTAAACAACTGAGCTAACCAGCAGGACCCCGAAATATTATACTTAGGAAAACTCGTAACTACCATCAAACTCTTGGCACAATTACAAAAAAAACCAAAAAAACAAAACAAAAACAAAAAAACACCTCGTGGAACACAATTTTAATAGTTAAATGATACTTAGTAAGTGATACCTTTCTTTTTTTTTAATGTTAGGGAAGAGTGTTCAGGGTCGCACTACTAGATCAGACTCATAGTGATCTGCCTGTCTACAGCCTCCCAAGAGCTGAGATTACAAGCGCGCCTCCATGCCCAGTCTCAATTGCTGTCTCAGCACCTTCTGGGAGGCAGAGCTGGCATGGCAGGCCCAGAGATTGAATCCCTGGCCCCTGCGCCTGCTTGCAGGTGCTTTAATCCGCTGAGCTCTTTGGCAGGCCCATTAAATGATATCTTACTGTGAGTATAATCTGGAAAGTCAGATAAGAAGCAAAGAATTGCCAGAGTTTCACACTAAGGAAGTCTTTTTTCCAGGCTTTCAGTGAACCGAATTGCCGGCTACCTGTCTAAGTATTAATATTAGTCCAAAGGGCACTTTGCTTCTTCCTAGATTTCTACAATAACTTCCTCACTTGTCAAACTGCTTTCATTTTTACTTCTCAACATCCCTAAATCATAAAAACCTCAATCTCTCTCTCTCTCTCTCTCTCTCTCTCTCTCTCTCTCTCTCTCTCTCTCTCTGTCTGTCTCTAACAAACTCTGGCAGGTTTTATTAATGACAAATTCTGCTCGGTTTATTTTTCACTGGTCTGGTCTGCTCCGGCCAGCTTGTAATGCTATCAGAATCACCTGGATCCATGGTTGCCAGTGTGCACATTCTGTAGCGTTTTCCGCATGCTCTGCCCAGTTCAATGTTATTGCTGCTGTCGTGGTGGACACCAGTTCTGGCCAACATGGCATAATACTCTATTTCAGATTTCCTCATGGTTGGGCATTTGTTGGCAAGGATGACCAATTTCTCTTTGCCTGTCTGACCATCTTCCCCATCTGTTTGTACCCCAGCACATGTTTCCCACATTTTATAACAAGTTGGAGCCTAGAGTTGATGGAATCCAGAGATTTTTTTTTCTGTCTTTTTTGCGGCCACAATCTTCCTGTCTTAGGTGGGGATGGCCCTCAACCAGGAGCAGCCTCCAGGATGGCCGGGGAGTGAGATAGGAAGCAAATGTGGTGTACTTAGAGCTAATCTCCACAGACACGCCTCCCCCAACATCTAATCTCCACAGACACACCTCCCCAACATCTAATCTTCACAGACACCCCTCCCCCAACATCTAATCTCCACAGACCACTCCTCCCCCAACATCTGCTATTTGACTCCTTGCCATCCATTGCCTACTGACTTGATTATTGCCACCTTAATTTCATTTTGCTTCTAATATATTTTCTTTTTGTGTCTAACAAATAGAAAACAAATTTCTCATTCAAAGGCTTAGCCTGACCTGCTCCCTTGGCTCAATGTGTCCTCTTCTGTCAGGCATGTGGACAATTACATAAATGCTCCATCCTCTAACAAGTACTTTGGTTTTTAAAATATTATTGGTGTTCTCAAATTACTTCACAAATGATTTCCTCCATCAGATTCCATACTTTTTGTCCATCTTAGCCACTAAAATGTAATCACTGTGAGAACAGGGACCCTCATTCCTTATTATGTTCCTAAAAGAAAGTTCACAAAAGAAACCCAATTAATGTGTTGAATAAATAAATAGTGGTACAGAAGCAGGCCTCATATTTGAAAATGCTGTGCTTTTAGAGTTATAATATTTATTATGAACATTGTTTAACCTGGTAGCGGTGGTTGTTTCAAATAAAGGTTTCCAGATTACTAATATGTTAAAATTAATTTTCTAGTCTTTTCATTAAGCTAATGCATCAGTGTGCTGGGAATGGAGGAAACAGGACATACACACTGCAGTTTTTATACATATATACAAAGTTTTAAATCATATGTCAAAAGGTAGCTGTGGTCAGAAAGCAATTTCTTACAAAGGTGCTTTTTAAATTTTGTCTCTTTTATAAATGATACAGGGTCCTGTTATGCAATTCCGACTTGCAGTGAGCCTTCTGTCTCAGCCTCTCCAGTGCTGGGATTACAGACGTACGCCACTACAACAGGTTTCCAGGCTGGCACTTGCATGCCCTGGAGGCCCGGGTCTGTATGACATGTGGTGCTGGGAACTGAACTGCACTTCCCAGGCAATTCCTTAGACCATGGAGCTATACTCTCAGTCCCCATAGTTGTTTTAACAGAAGACTATTTTAGAACATCAATGTTCAATACATTTTCCAATGCACAAAAATGAATATTTCATTTTAATATTAAATTAATTTAAATAAATTAAAATTTAGATTTTTATCCTTACAGGCTATTCATATCTGCAGTCTCAAAATCCATTTATGCATTAGGTAATAAAGGCACGAATGCAGAACGTTATCATCATCAAAAAAATTCTGTTAGGCCATAATTCTCTGCTCTGATATTCTCTGCACAGAGAGTTTGGGCGGAAGTTTATGATTGTGAAATATATCATACTTTTTAGGAAAAAAAGATAATTTTTGCATCTCACTTAAAAACTTTATTTAACTTCTGGTTTTATGCAATAAGCCCATCCAAAATGTAGCTGTCTGAAATAAGCCAGATTTACTATTTTTATCTAGAGTTGGTGGCACTCAATGGGTTGGCTTTCCTGTTACATAGTGGAACAGAATACAGCCACGTGGCAGGATTCAGGTGCAGATCCCCTCAGTTCTGTTCACGTCTGTGGTTCCCATACTTCACCCTGTCTTTATGGCAAGCAACTTCTCCGAAGCTTGATTCTGCTATTGTTTACAGTGCAGTCACTGGCTTTCAAGATGGAGGTTTGCAGAGAAGTCCTCATGTGATTTTCATTCCTGCATTTGAATCACGCCTCCTGCTGTCCCAATGAAGAGTGAAAACAATGTAATCAAACTAGAAATCAATATGGAAGGTGATCACATAGAATCTCAAATATAAGGAAACATACAGCTGTCGAACTGCTATTTCAGCTTGCTGCAAAACCAGTTGAATCATTGCAATTATCTGGGAAGTTGTTGATTTTAAATTCAAAATACAAATCCAGTTTTCTAAAGGAGAGAAGGGGCTCGTAAAAGACCTCTGACTCATTCAGTTTGGACTTCCAGACAGAATGTTATGGACTGCATGGCTTAGTCAGCAAACTTTTACTCTCTCAGTTATGTTTTATAAAGTTCCAAATCAAAGATTAAATTGACTCCACTCCTGGTCAGACTTTCTCCTGGTTTAGAGGGAGCTGAATTTTCACTGCGCCATCTCACGATGGAGAGTGGGGAAGCTTTCCTTTCTGTCCTCATTACAGTGTCGCCAGCTCTGTGGGGTGGGAGCAGTACTCCGAGCCTCATGTCACCTTCAGTCATAGGCCTCAGCACCCACAGCACTTGCCCTGGACTTTGAGGCTTCAGCGTATGAACTGCAGGAGGGGAGAGAAAGCACTCAGTTCATACATACTTGTCTACATGTTTGCAAAACAAAAGAAAAAGAAAGAAAGACATCCAGTGCTAAATTGGCAGGCAAAGTCTTTGCTGTTTTAATGTTGTCAACTGAACCGAACTTTGAGTATATTAGTATTTATTAGCGCACATGCGTATAAGTATAATACAGTGATTCCTACTGAGTTGCCAGATCTTCTTGTACATGATATTTCTGCCGTCTCAGACCCACTTTCTCCATATAGAAAGAGGACAGAATAGGACATCAAGACATCATTTTTGTTTCTATTGCATGGATGTCAGGGATACACCAGCTACTTCTTGCTTATATTCAAGAGCTGGCGAGAGCTCACCGGACGCCGCCGGAACCGCGACGCTTTCCAAGGCACGGGCCCCTCTCTCGGGGCGAACCCATTCCAGGGCGCCACTTCTGGTTTATATTAATGATTATTTATAATGGAAAGTATTAAGAACATGGTATTCTGTATCAAAATGTAAATATTGTATCTCAATTGCTTATTTAACTGAAAAATTGTATTTTGCAGCTAAAAAAATTTTAAAACTGATGCAACTTAATTTATGTCAGCTTATAGCACAAGTCCAACAATTTCTCCCTCACTGTAAAATATGTTAAACACACATTTGTCTTCGTGAAGCTATTAAATATTCATAAATACTATTATCTAACTTATCAAGATAGGAATTATAGTATTAGATAAGAAAATCTATAATTTTAAACATAGCATTTCTCTCACTGAGTATTTTTGTTTCTATACTGTTTAACAAGTCCACTTACTACTTTAAAATTTGAACTAATTAAAAAATGCAAGACTTATTTTACGTCTAAAACTGTAACTTTTGTGTTTATGAAGATCACATGAAATTACAGTAGGCAAGACTGCATCTAAAATTTCAGCTGCTTCCTTAAAATTGCATTATTGTTTTACTTAATACTATGGCATTTATATTATTTTTAATTTAATTTTATTATATGGGTCACATAAGATGAGCAATATTCTAGTATCAAATAAAAACTAAAGTAAAACATTTCATATACTGACTATTCCATTCCAGTGACAACATAGTAGAACCCAATTTTATTTTTAGACAACAAAATGACTACCATTTTAATTAAAAGATGATGAGCTGGTTATTATTGCTGCCTAGGAAGTCTTAAAATATGCTGGCAGTTATCACTATAATAACCTTAGTTATCATCTTTGGAATCTGTACAAATTATCTGCGCTTTTAGTTTAGCTGATGACCAAATGAAAGCATTCTCATAGTGCTAAGTTGCAAATTCAGTGCCAAAAAAATGCTGCAAATAAGACATTTTGTAGCAGTTTAATAGACTTTCTAAGTATTTTGAGATTGCTAATCATCATCCAAATAATCTTTCTACATCTATAATTTTAAAGTTTTATTATAGATTTACACTACAAGCTAACATAATGTCACTGGCCCACAACAGCTAGCAACTGCTGTTGATGCGCTGTGCATCTTGGTTAGGAGGAAGAAAGCACATAAATATAGTACTCTGGGGAGAAGTTTATGCGTTGGAAGATCAGTTTTAAACTGGAGCTACATGTAGTTTTCATTAATTTAAAATAAATGAAAATCATTTTGTAAAAGGTGTGCAAGACACTTATAATTGGTTTTCAGTGTAGTGAGAAAATTTAAAAGTCAATTGTCAGCTTGGCACTTTTAAGAGCCTTTTTTAAAATCTCATTTCCTAAATGGACTCTCTAGGATTTAAGATACTTTCAATGTTTCTTTTCAAAATGTTCCAACTGTATTACTTTAAAACTTTCATTATTTATCAACATTTTAAGAAAAACTTGGTTTTAGTAACATATATGAAATAATAATAGCACATAACCCCCAAATAATACATTGCTACAGTCTTAAAATTACTGCAAGTGGTGACATCAGCCTAAATCTTTATATTTTGTGGCTATGTACACTAAGAGTTTACACATCACATAGTACACAAAGTATGCAAGAAATTGGTAATCAATTCTTAGTGATAATTTCATCAACAATTCTTTTTTTTTTTTTTTTTTTCGGAGCCAGGGATTGGACTCAGACCGTTATGCTGGCCAGGGAAGCACTTATTCTACTGAGCCATCTCCCCG
>NW_004524691.1:9947953-9950528 GCF_000260255.1 Octodon degus | reverse complement strand
ATGTAAATTTGTTTTATGTCTTAAAAAGTTTCTGCAACATTCTATTTTAACTGAAATATATTTTGTGATTTACCTTATTCATATAGGTGTATTTATTTTTAACTGAAAATATGTTCCATCTTTTAAAATAAATTATTCTTTTTTATACATTTAGTACAGGGTCTACACTGTCTCACTACACAGGTAGGACTCATAGTGATCCTCCTGTTTTCAGCCTCCCAAGTTTTGGAAATACAGGTGCACGCCACCACACTCAGTCTAATAAAATTGTCTTTCATAACTAATTTGACCATTGATTGATTTGCACCTAGGTGGCCCCTGATATTTAAAGTTTTTGAATGGCAATATAATGGAAATCTGTATTAAGGAGTTCTTGCAGATATGAATAATTTTAACATCAAGTCCTATTCATTTTTTCACTGACATGATTTTGTTCTTTTTTTTTTTCAATGTATTTGGTACAGAGTCTCACTACACAGTTCAAACTTGTAGTGATCCTCCTGTTTTCAGCCACTCCAGAACTGAGATTGCAGGCACAAGCCACCAAACCTGGTCTCTGTGGCCAGCTCATTGCACACTGGGGTGGGGCTGACATGCACTTGGTCCTGGGGACCGAACCCCAGTCCCTGTGCTTGCCTAAGCTGACTCTTAGTCTGCAGAGCTATGGCACTGACCCATCACTTTGTTCATTTTTATGGATTTTTTTTCTTTATTTATTTGTTACTGGGAAAGTGGGCATTTTCTATAGCTTAGGTACTGAGAATAGCAGTGCAGGGGCTGGCAAGATTGCTCAGCAGTCTAAAGCGCCTGCTTACGCAAGCATAGCAGGTGTGGGGACCGTGATTTGATCCCTAGTACCACATGCCAGGCCGGCCCCTCCCTCAGGGTGGGCTCAGCTAGCCAAAAAAAAAAAAAAAAAAAATTATAGCAGTGCAATAAACATGGATCGACAAGCATACTCATTGTATGATGATTTTAGTTCCTTGGGTATATACTGACAAGTGATACACATAATTGATTTCAGTATTAAAGATGTATGAGTATCATAAGTGATGTGAGGATTAAAATATGCTCTATTTTTAAAAACACATAGTTTTTTCATAGAAAGAAGTTTCTAAGTCCAATCTGATTTAGTGTTTAGGTATTGTTTATGTACAAGATTTTGACATTTCCAATTTGAAATTGGTTTACATTTCTCCCTTCCGCCACATATTTGTATTTTATTTTCTCAATATAATCTGTAAATTCAATCAACAATGAAGCATTTATTTTGTCAAAGTTTGGGCTCTAACCTCTTAGCAATTTTCCTAGAGTCAAATTTACTTCAATTACTTACTTGAGATATGACTTTGCATAATGTAATTACTGTTTAAGGACTAAATTAGAAGATTCATAGAATGTGTTTAAAAATTAGCTGACTTTTGTTTAGCACTCAATCAATAAAGTTCTAATTGCAATTTTGTTTTTGCTTAGACATTGATAGATTGAAAGAATTATATACAAAGTATTATTTTAGCCTGATATGGCATAACTTCAGTACAATTCCAGAATTCTTATTGCATCCAAGCAAGAAATATGGGATGAAAACATTAAATTTATAATATTATTAAACCTCCTTACATTATATTAAGACAGCCATATTTTGACTATAGGGTCCTGTCTGAGATGGTGTTTTTAAATGTTCAAAACTGAAGCAGCATACAAAGTGATTTCAGTGTAACAATAAAATTCATAAATAAATAGAGCAGAATGTTTGTAGAAAAGATTGAAACTGAAAAATGAAAAGAAATGAAACTGAGTTGTATAATAGGATTTCTAACATACAATGAGTTATCATTCAATAGATCAGAACAAGTAATTTTCTTTTATTAGTTAGAGAGGAAAAGGAGGGGGATTAAACCGCAGCATGGAGAGGAGAAGCTAGACATCATGAGGAATCTCCTACCGGTTCAGGATGGCATGCAGGAAAATGGGTTCCCCAGGGCAGTCCTTTACCAGGGAGAAGATTCCTATTATGCACGTAAGCTTAAATGTAGTCTTTCCTGAAGGCCAGAAAATGGACTTCACAGTCTCTCAGGGGTCCATGAAGCCCCGTGATTCTTTGAATAAGTATTTGAGTAAATGTTCTTATACAATTCTTTATACTGGAAAGGATTTTGTGCTTTCAGGATGGATTACCAGTCATATTTTAGCTGCATCTTCACAAATTCACTTTCATGATACTTCCTGAAGAGATATTTACATCCTCTAACAAATGGGTTTCCTATAGAGACTTTAAACAGAAACTCTATTCCATATTTCCTGTATCAGGATTTGATGCTGAGCTCAGTGGGCATTAGAGGTTTTTAAATGAATATATTTCAGAGGCACTGAGAGCTGAACTTTAAATAGCTTATATTACTCATAAAACCTCTAGACTTTAGAAAATAAAATACCAGTACATTCCCAGGAAATATCTTTGCTATTCTCTATAAACACTATAAAATTAAATAAAATTTTAGGAAGTATAGTTTGGGGATAAGAGCTAGAAAACTCAAATATGGAATGCAAGAAGAAAGGACAAGACCACTCTGCC
>NW_004524691.1:9930666-9936283 GCF_000260255.1 Octodon degus | reverse complement strand
GGCCCCAACAATGTTTATTTTCTTCATTCTATGTAATAGAACTTTCAGAATATCTCCAGCATTAACACTTATTTTGAGCCATTAGTCAGAGAATATTTTCTCAGACAATGAAGACTATTTAAATGTAAATCATAGATGAAATAACTACCATCTCCTACCATCTCCATTGCTCCCATTGGGGAACAATGATTTAATTTCTTTTTTCAAAATTTTCATAAATTAAATTCTGTAAATGTTTTCCAAGATAACACTGGAATTTTAAGCAATTGATTCAGTAACATAGGTGCATTTACTGTGAGATTTTCATGTACTTTATTTTAACTAGTTTTCTATAGGGTTTAAAGCCTCTTCATGCAAAGTTGCCTGTTTGGTTTTGGTCTTTTTTTTATTTTATTGCATTTTTTTTTTTGTTTTGAGAGAAGTTTAATCTTTGGTTTTGGTGCTGAGGACCGAACCCACGGTTTCCAGCTTGCTAGGCAAGCATTCTACAGCTGAGCCAAATCCCCAGCCTCAAAGGAATTGTTTGTTTGTTTGCTTTTGGAGGGGGAAGATACTAGGGATTGAACTCAGGACCCTGCACTCATCAGACAAGCACTTATTCTACTGAACTATCTCCCCAGCCCTCTTCTTCATGCAAAGTAATGATAGGTTTTTAATTCATAGACATGGAAGTACAGAGGTACAGGTGTACTGAGAAAATCTAGTGACTCTACCAGGGCATGATATTGATAGGAGAAAAAATAAACATGTAACTATCCTAAGAGTTACAAGTTTTAGTTGAGTGAATAAATCAGTCAGTTGTTCAAAGTTGAACTCAAGCATAGAAGATAATTATATGACACTTAAATTACAGGACTCTTTCTCTTGAAGACCTGCTAGTCTTCACAGTCAAAGGATAATGACATGGTGATGGTGGGCTGAGGAGATAGCTCTGTGGTCTAAGCACCTGACTGGCAAGCACAAGGACCCAAGTTCAATCTTGGTACCTCCTGCCCTGCCTGCCCCATGCTGAGCAGGCCACCGAAACAGGGTGTGGTGGCGCAGGCCTGTAATCTCAGTGCTGGGGATGCTGACAGGAGGAGCATTATGAGTCTGAGCTGTGTAGCAAGCCCCTATACAAGATAAAGAAAAGATTAAAGAAAAGAAAAAGAAACAAAACAGAAATGGAGGAAATTTCACAACAAATAGTATGAAAAATAAGTATGGCAATAGGCCAGTATCTTTAAGAAAACATTTTAGGAAAATAGGACTTTTAAATATCAAGAAGGATACTGAAAACTGCTAACTTACCTTCTTGTTAGCGTGAGAGCTGAGGCATACTTTTGTTTTCTCTTGTGGCAGTTCCAGTACAGGCAGGTGAAGGGTTGTGAGAGGATATCTTTCAACATCTGCTACTCTCCACAGGTCTTTTAATTGAAATAATCATCATCGTGCCAGGGTGCCATATTTTAGAGTTATGCTCCTACACTCTTTCAGCCATTCAGTGGATTGCAGAGTGACAGTATTTGTCAACAAATCCAAAACTTTGTAAGCATCATGTGAATGTTTACTGCAGGGATCATTCAAAACCACGAATAAGATTGTGAAGTGAGAGCTAATGTGTGTGTCAGGGCCTGTTAAATAAAATGCCAGTGGGAAAAACTAATAACTACAGATAAGGAAGTTTTTAAAGAAATCACCCTCACTACTGCTTCATTCAAAAACTACAATTACAAGGAACAGACTTTTTATAGACAAGAATTGTTTTGTTAAATGTTCTGTTTAGATTTCCTGATTTCTTTGTGAGACTTCTGATCTGAAAAACTGGTTTCTATTGAAACATAATCATTTTAATAGTATTTGATATAAAAGCTGAATCTGCTACATTCTGAGATGTCACAAAATTAAATACATCATCAAAGACAAATTTAATAATTTTTTATGTAGACTTATGACACTCAGCTGAATTTCGATGAATACCCTTAATTAAAATGGCTTCTTGTACTCTGAAGTGTTAAAGGAGTGGGTTCTTTTAACTATTTTTTTGTTTCTTTCTCAAATTTTTGGCAACTGAAAAGAACAGAAGACAAACACTCAATGAGAAGGAGCTGAAAGTGCAACATAGTGTTCAGTGTCTTCACAAGACACAAATACTCTACGTGAGATTCACAAACCTTGCTTTGAAATGTCCAAGACAATGTCTTAATTCTCCAACCTTGAAATGTGGTTGCTTTCTCCAGTTTCTGGTAAAACTTCCAGAAATTAGCCTGAAATTCTTGCAGAGTTATAGAACAGCAAAAATTATTTCATGACGTTTCGATATTGATACCATTGTTGATATTGGTTTTAGTAGATTATACTTGGTTACAAATTGCATCTCACCAGTGTTGCCTCTGCTCACATGCTCTCCTGAGAAAAATCATTACCTCCTATACATTTTCTTGTGTCTCAAAATGAAAACAGAACAATAAAGTCTCAAACCTCCATCTTGTAAGTACAAGAATTTCAGTTCTGTAAAACGTTGCCAGTCCTGGTGCATTCCTCTCTGCCTTTACAGGCTTCATGATCTTCCTAAACCATGAACCTTTCTTGAGTGACAATTTTTCACTGAGGAGAAAAAGGTGGTTTTTAAAAATTTTCTTCCAGAATGTTGGCAAAATTATGCTTTAGTCTACTGAATAAAACTCAAAATGATCACTTTTACACCTTCTTTTTACAAATAAACTCCCCAAAATTACAAATTAAATGCTATAAGAAAATTTTAATGAAATGAAGTTTCTCTACTCCTCATTCCTGTACATGGGTCTGCTCAACATTCTATGAGCACTAAGATTGTATCGCAAATGGGGTGTGGTGGAACATGACTGTAATCCCAGGTCTTGGCAGGTTGAAAACAGAAGGATCACTAGGAGTCTGATCTGTGTAGTGAGACCCTGTAGACCTTGTACTAAACATATAAAAAAGACTTGTATTGTATTATTATGTGACATTTTTCAGGCTTCTTACTGTAGTCTACTACATTTCTCAATTCACTAATAACTATGCAATGTGATCACTTTTTCATAAAAATTTCCAACAAAGTCATAGCCATTGCCTAAACATTGCCTCTGATCACTGAAGTTAAAATTTAGTTTAAAAACATTTACTACGCTATAATTACAGCCTACCATTTGATAAAGAACTTACCATAATTAACATGACATTTACATGTGTACTGAAACCAAAATGTTGTATTTCCTTTACTTTTTAAAATATAATTTAAATCAACCCATTATGCTGGAGGAAAACTGAATGTTAACCTGTAAATTCTCCATCTCCCACTCTAAGACAGAAATAATAATTTCAGAGTCATCATGCTGTCCAGGAGTTGGAAGGACTGCCCCAAATGAGCAGGTCTCACTGGAGCCTCACAGCGTCAGTTGTTCAGTGCTCAGTCTGTCGTGGGACTCCTGTGCAATTGCTCGGCATAGCAGGAGGCGTTGTATCAGTTACCTATGCTCCAGACTCCTTAAGAATGCTAAAGCCCATACCTGTGATGCCTTTGGCCACTACAAGGAGGACAATCATGGGCCGATTGTCACTCATACTTCCTAGTATGGACAAAAACAAAAAACAAAACAAAAAAATCCTATTTCTGTGTCTTCAAATAATTTATCTTATTTCCTTAAACTTGCTTGGCAGAGTATTGTTCATTTTATTTTTTACCCACACTAAAGGTCTATTAAAATTAGAGGCAATATTTTACTATTGTAACACCATTAGTTGCTTTTCCTTTTCTCCATTTAATATACTTCTATTCACATATAATTCAAATTATAAAATAGTAACCTCTCGGATTGTGAAACTGGAATAGTCAGTGTGATTGTAATACTTGCTTAGATATGTGTGTAGCCTGCTATACAACATAGAGCAAAAACTCACTACGTAGTCAGAGATACTATAATTACTGTCACTAATATGCCCACATTCAATGAAAGAGATGTGGACTTACTTTGTTGTTTCATAGTAAAAAAAAAAAAATGGAACCTATATTTTTATTATTTATTTCTTTATTAACTTATTTCTGATGATCACCTCATTTTACTGTTACATCTTCAGTCTTGAAAACCATTGAGAATTTAGTAACCATCGTTGAATATTTATTGCTTTAATAACTAATCCCAGGCTCTCAAGAAATTCTAATGAAGGCTAAGAGTGGAGGAAATTTTCTTCAATATATCTATGAATATTTTATTAGTAAATACATTAATAGAGGAAATTATTTTTTAAAAGGAGGGGAAATTGGTAAGTATAGATACTGCATCTTGCTCATTTTTACTTTCTGAGAGACGACAGACTCTGAGGAGTGTGTGTTTCTGGTAGTGAAAAGAAGAAAAGGTAGCTAGCACTGATACGTGGAGCGTAGCTCACTTTTCTATATTATCCTGTCTCAGAGAGGATCATTTAAAAAACTAATGACACAGTATCAAATAGATAACGTGCAGTTTGTCATTCTGTGCAAAATTAGCTCTGACTTTGGATTCTCAGCCTCTGGCTTTCATGACACTGCCTTCATTTGCATCCAAATACTGAGGAATAAATGTAGAATTCCTGCACACTATCATCCTCTGGCCACAGGACTCTCTTTCCTCAATCAAGCTGTGCAAACTTCAAAATATTTTTAAAAGGATGAATGTATTATAAACTGGAAAATGGAAGGGTTAGTGATAGTTAACAAAAGAAAAAAATAAAAGACAGTTGGTGTCATGTATCCAGAAGCTGGAAAAAACGGCAGTTCCAAAAATGTGGGACCCGTTACCCAGCTGGCCCCATTGTACCTCTTCCTGAATAAAGGAATTTTGAAAATCAATAAAATAGGATAGGAAAGCACTAATCAATGCTAAATGGGATGACAAGGACAAATACAGCCTTGTTCCTGGGACCTACGGGTAATAAAAGCCATGTTCCTCAGCCTATGTCAGAAGTTTTGCCTAATAATATCACATTATGCTCCTATTTTTCTGACTCTTATTTCTTATGAAATTCAAGTTATTGTGACCTGTTTTGAAACTTAAATTTTTTTAACTTTAAACTTAATATTTTTTTACTTGTAGATAAGAGTAACTTTGGGAGTCTTCCCATGACCCAACGCTAGTCTTCTCAGGCAGTAGTGAGGTTGAACCTGGAGTCTCTGTGCCACATAAGAGTTCTTTTGTTGACCTACATCCTTAGCTCTGGAAATGTTTTAATATACATAAAACAACTTTTAAAAATGATTCAAAAGTGGCAAGAAGGAGAAGAGGACTGAAGAAAAAAAAAGAAGAAATGTTCTGCAATATGTACATGCAACCATCCTCCAAGAAGATTGTGAACTACATGAGCTGCCAACATCTCTAAATAAAATTTAAAAATATGATGCAAGAGTTTACAGTTGTTTCTGAGCATAACCTTCTTAAAATGTAATTTTTAATCTTTTCTAAAATATTTCTTAAATAAATACATCCATATAAAACCTTTTACAGTAACATTTTACAAATTATTTTGTGAAGGACTAATCAAGTTTAGGTACAACAGTTGTTTAAATAAAAACTTCTGGTGATTTTGGCTATCATTTACATAGAAATTTGATTGTTTTGCAAGTGTTTTACATAATGTAAGA
>NW_004524691.1:9920980-9922026 GCF_000260255.1 Octodon degus | reverse complement strand
AAGATAATTTCCTACCTTTCTTTAGAAAGTATAAAAATAATGAGCCTCTTCTTTCATCAGGAGAACATGAGATAAAGATAGGTAAGCCAAGTCTTAGCTTAAAGTGATATATTTCTATAAAAAGAAGCTGTAGGACTAATATCCTGTGACACAGAACTTCCTCAGCATGTGTGAGACACTGTGTTTGGTTTCCAGCTTTGTAAGAGAGAAGGGGGTAGAGTTAAAGAGGAGAAAGAGGAAGAGGAGAAGAAGGAGGAGAGAGAGAGAGAGAGATTTACTGAATGCTAAAAATATTCAGGAACCATGTTAAAATCCCTTTCCTTTGATGACAAGGAAAGAATACAGAAATTCATGAAACCGGGAAGTACAAAATAACATGCCTCTAATTCACAAAGAGATGAATGTATATCTTTCTTAGAATATATATATGTATATATACGTATATGTTTTACATTCCAACAAAACTACATCTACAAATTAATTTAAAATTCATAAGCTTCAATATCATCTTGGGAACACAAACTGTGTTTTTGTAAGAAGAAAAAAACTCATAAAATGCATTTCCGTTTTAATGTAACATTGCTTTAGTTCATTAGTGCATGAGTGTAGTGCGTATTTACCTTATTTGTGTGGAGCCAGTTCACATACATAACTCATCTTTGCTCCTTTTGCCCATTCCTTTCCTTACCCCTTCCCTCCCACCCATCTCGATCCCCTTCTTTAATTTGTAAGTTTATAACACATGTTATTTATATTCTTTGTGTGTAGTTGGTACATTTATATTTATATAACACATCCCTATTTAAAAAATAAAATACCATCTTTTTTCTGTGCTTCCTTTTATTATTATAAAACATAACATAAAAAATCAAGTACCTTTGCTTTGGGTAAGTGTCCATCATCGTCTCGTACATGTCATTTGTAAAACAATCAGTAAAGCACGATATCATCAGTATATGAAATTTGATGCTCAGCTTTCAATGTCCACACATACCAAAAGACAAAGTTTATGTAATTAACTTCCACTGTGATAAATTTTACATAAT
>NW_004524691.1:9917966-9918869 GCF_000260255.1 Octodon degus | reverse complement strand
TTATTTAATGTCTTACAATTTAGCTAAACTAACACCTACTACTTCTCATAATGCAGGAAATCTGGTGGCTTCAGATTATACTATTAGCATGTATCTCTTCATGTATAATTTATGATTCTTCAAGTTTAACTTTTTTTTTCCTTTGACTGTAGGCGTAGTGTTCAATTTCAGCTAATCCTTTCATCTTCTTTCAATCTAGATTGTGAAGGTAGAAGTGAATATAATATTCCTTATAAAATCAGAGCCAAGGTCATCCTTTGAATTTTATAGTCAAAATTTACCATAGGACAGTAGCCACAGCCCTGGGAAGCAATCCACAATCTGAAACTTACATAGCTAATTATTGCACATTCCCTCTCTTAAGATTCTGTTTTAATAATTAAATTAATTATCTTCCTGGTTCCAATTTTACAATTACAAGCATGTTAAAAATAAAAACAAAATTGTAACTTTTTAAAATGAGATATCATTTCTAATAAAAGACTTTTTATGTAAAGCCTTTTGTGTTTTCTGCAAGTATCTGACGCTTTTATCTGTAGTACATGCATTTCAAAGTCAATGCACATCATTTTGACAAGACAATATGTCCTATAAAAATCCTTGCTCATGCAAGTATGTCATTTTGCTATGCAAATTGAGCATTGATTCTTTTCTTAATGGATTATTAATTAATTGGTAGATTTCTTGAACATATTCTTAACTTTGAAAATGTCCTTGTAAAGGAAGATCAGGAGAAAGAAGGCCACAAGCTCTCTCCACGCTTGCTTTGTGACATATATTCTACCCTTCCTGTATTCATTTTTTTGTGTGTTTATGTGTGACTGAGTGTTTGCTTGTCTGTGTACACCTGTCATTATCAAGTTTATGATTTTTTGCTTTCCTATTATCATGATAAGAATGATA
>NW_004524691.1:9910665-9912096 GCF_000260255.1 Octodon degus | reverse complement strand
TAGAATTCTTTCATAAATATTCCAGATACTATACAATAGGTAAGAACTCAAATAAAAGATTTAATTGTTTCCAACATAAAACTTCAAATATTATAATAACTAAAATAATGTATTGAAATCCTATAACAGTAGATATTTCAGAGGCATACCATCAACACTATGTTTGTGTAAATCTTAAAGAAAAGTCCTAAGACAGTTTATAAATTAAGGAATTGAACATTAATACACAAATTTAAATTGAGTTAAATTGTCCTGACTTAGTAATTAAGATTTGGTGAAACATTTAATTTGTAGTGTAAGAAGTGACTACAAAACTACATATTACTGAGACTGTTGTTGTTCATAAGAGTCACAAACTGAAAATTAAAGTTCTCTTTCTATGTCAATCCTACCTCTACAAAGTATGAAAAAAATGTAAACCTACACTTTCTAGACATATGACTATTGATAGCTTTGCTTTGTGCTTATGTTATATTTTTATATATTTTTTTAGTTTTGACTGACATATTTGTACATTTTTGAGACATGCAATGTGATGTCAGATTTACATCGCATCAGAAATGATCAACTTAGTAAGCAATAAACACACCTTCAACTTTTATCATTCCTTTATGCTGTGCACATTCCAATTCCTTTCTTCTAAATACTTTCAGATATCTAAAGCAATATTGTTAATTATACTTGCCATGCTTTTTTTTGTTTGCTTGTTTGTTTGTTTTTTGTTTTCTTGTCCCGGGGATGAAACGCGGGACCGTGCATTTGGTAGGCAGGCACTTAAGCTGCTGAGCTGTCTCTTGGACAATACTGCCATGCTGTGTAACAGTGGTATCTGACAACATGGAGCCCAGCAGTTCTTCCTAAGCTCTTGCTGTACTGATCAAAGAATCGAAGGAGACAACTAATGATGAAGGTGGATGCCTGTGGAGAACAGCTGAGCTGCAGCTGACTGGAGGTCTGTGAACTCCTTGGGACTAGAGAAAGGCCAGTCCAGCAAGCGACTGGCCTTAGTTCCCCCCTGTTAACTACAGCACAGACATCTCTGAGAATGTTTGAATTTCAGTGTTCTCAGCGCAACCGCAAGACCTTGGACTTTTGACTCCACCATTCACTTCCCCGTTTTGCTGTGTATAAAGACACAGACAGTGCCTTGATGATGTTGCTCCCCCATCAAAAAGGTCAAGTTCCACCCGGTCCCAGATTTCCTTTGGTATGCATATATTTCTTTGTGTGTGTGTGTGTGTGTGTGTGATCTGAGGCTGCAATTTCTTTCGTTTTTTTTTCGTTTCAAAGTTTTATTGATAAACATATAGCAATGAGACAGTTTGAAATGAAATCGAAAGTACAGTTTCAATAAATAATACACTGCATATATTCTTCTTAGTGGTTAATTGCTGTACAAGATGCAGACTTGTGATCCTACTTACAAACACC
>NW_004524691.1:9909565-9910565 GCF_000260255.1 Octodon degus | reverse complement strand
GTTTACAGCCTCCCAAGAGCTGGGATTACAGGTGAGCACCACCACACCCAGTCTCAATAGCCATCTCAGTGTGCCCGGGATTGGGGCCGACATGGCAGGCCCAGGGATCCAACTCCCAGCTCCTGCGCCTGCTTGAAGTTGCTTTTTTCTTTTTTTATTCGTGTCTATTGTTTTCATTTATTACCCTTTTTTAAGCAAACAAACAGACATTTACTTGAGTGACAGTATGGCAGCAATTGGTATGTCATGACAAGCAGCATGCATGTAGAAGACCACAGTGACAGCATGACCCTACCATTACACAGTGCTATCTTCAGTGCAGTTGCTTAGTTCACAGGTATCAGCATATATAGTTAGTCAGGGTGAGAATCCTACCAACTAGCTGCTAGTTTCAAAAACATGCTGAAGATTCTCAGGATCCTGGCCTTACCCATCCTGTGCATATAAATGCATGGCATTAATCCTCTGAGCTATTTGACTGGCCCTAGCTGGCTTTTAATTTCACTCTTTATCAAGAAAATCTCTCTTTTGAAACTTGTGTTCACCATCTTTTTTCAGTCTTTTATGTTTCACTAAGATGTATATTATTTATTTTAAAAAAGTATTTTCAACGTGCAAAAGTTGCACAGTATTTTAAATTCTCCGAATTCTTTCACATAGTAGTCAACTGTGGGGACATGTGAAGATCAAATCATTAATTTGTAACTACTTTATGAAAGTTCATACTTCCAT
This sequence comes from Octodon degus, assembly GCF_000260255.1. NCBI lineage: Eukaryota > Metazoa > Chordata > Mammalia > Rodentia > Octodontidae > Octodon > Octodon degus. The sequence goes on along the minus strand of NW_004524691.1, from coordinate 9,909,833 downwards.
ATATATTTTACTTTATTTCACATATTTTTAATGGTCATCTAATGTAGAATAAAACTTTTAATTGCATGAAACTTATCCTACAAATATTCTGAAAGATGAACAAATATTTCTAATAAATTTTAACTCTGTAATCCAGTGTCTTACAGTATGAGCAGTATGTCATGCCAAGTGTCACAGTCACAGCTGAGCCAGTGATTCCTTTCTCTCTGTGTGTCTCTGTCTCTCTGTCTCTGTCTCTGTCTCTTTCTGTCTCTCTCTCTGTCTCTCT
>NW_004524691.1:9909207-9909465 GCF_000260255.1 Octodon degus | reverse complement strand
CTGGATGTAAGGGGCTTGCAGGCTAGAAGAAGCAAAGCTGAGACTGCTAAAGACACAAAAGTGAAGGTTTGGTGAAGGAAATGCAGAATGAACTCCTTACACTGTTAACTTTTGCCTCTGTACAAGTATATATGAAAATAAAAATTAGTTTCTAGGGAAACCACTTTACATTTAAGCAAATATTTTTGCTTTTCATTTAAGCTTCCTAAATAAATTCTCACTATTTTAGTTATTTTCAGATGCAATACCATCAAGACA
>NW_004524691.1:9904399-9906952 GCF_000260255.1 Octodon degus | reverse complement strand
CTTTTCCCTAAAAGCTTTTAATATTCTATTCTCATGCTGAATTTCTGGAATCTTGACTGTGATATACCTGGCTGTAGCATTTAATTTTGTTATCTCCTACTTTTTCTTTTTCCTTTTTTTTTTTTTTTTTTCCAGAACTGGGAGTTGAACTCAGGCCCTTGCACTTGCCAGGGAAGTGCTTATTCCACTGAGCCATCTCCCCAGCCCCTTCCTGCTTTTTCATTGATTCCAATGAATCTTAAGTTATTCTACTTTGTATCATCTAGCAGTTGCTGGATTGAATTCTCATGGGCTCTTGCTAATTTCAGGAAGCCTTTCTTTTCATCATCCTTAATGACAAGGTTGTGTTTTATATCTGAGATGATGTCCTCATATTTCCTCTTTGTGCTCTGGATAATTTCAGTGGTATTTTTATTCTCTTGCATACCTGCTTGAATCTGTCTTATGGATTCTTTCTTTCCTATTTTGAGATTTCAGGGCTTCCATCAAATTCTTAAGCTCTTCTTTTTTTTAAATCTTATCTGGTCTACAGCCACTGAGCATGGTTTTCATTGTAGTTACCACCTCTGTGCTTATCTGAGAAATTATTTCTGATTTGATTTTTTCATAGTGTCTCATTCCATTGCCTTGTTGTTCCCACTTCAGAGAGTCCACCTCATGGCTGCCTGAGTTTATGTTTAGTGAAATGGTTGTCTCGTGTATCATCTTCCTTAAGGGCCTTCTCTCTCCCTTTTTTTTTTTTTTAGTTTAATTCTTGAGTTAATGATTGTAAATTGCCTATGGTGAGTTGCTTTATTATAAGTATTTAAAATTATTAGGAAATAACTACTTCCCTGAGATGACTTCCAGTTTTAGCTGTGTTTTGAGGCTGGTGGAAGATCCTCTCTCTTCAATTGTTGAGAATGGAGTTTCTGCCTGTGTGGCCCAGCTCCTGCCCCTTTGGCAGTGCATCTCAATACATTCTATGACCCTTAGTCAATCTTGGTCTTGGAATACCAGAAACAACAGTTGGCTAGTACAGTTATATCGCTTTTGGCTAAAGTGGTGCTATCAGCAATAGCTATAGCATCAAATACAGTCCTGAAAAACGACCTCAGTTAGGTAAGCATTAACTTTCTGCCTCTTACCATATGAACTAGATTTGTGGTTATAAAACAAAATCTAAAACAAACCAGAAAGTGACATGTAGTATATCAGTCCTTAATATGTTAATTTTAGCCTTAGTGGTTGTTTCAGTTGCTGGGACAAGAAATAGAGGTTTCAGTTCATATTCTGCTAGCTCCAAGGTAAATTGGCACATCACAGAGAGCAGCCATTCATGGTGGTAGAAAAGAGCAAAAAGCAAAGGGAGGAGCAGTGCCTTCAGCAGCTAGCAAGCCTCTTTCCCTTCCTTATATTGTGTGCAGACTACCCACCCCAGGGCAGGTGTAGCACCCACACCCATAATCTTCACATTGATCATGAATTAATCACAAACTTAGAAGCCTGCCCCAATGACTGCATGAGGCTTTGAGGGGACGACGAGACATAAACTGTCACAGTGGTTAAAATTTCAAAAGGATTAGGGAAAAAATAGAGATGTAGAAGAGGATATGATAGAAGTAAGGCCGGTAACAAGGGGAAAACATGTTCACTTTCTGAAACTTGTTAAGAAGACAGAAAGGGAGCAAAAGAAGGAAGAAATAAAGAGCAGAACGAAAAACAACCACAAAAAGACTAGAAACCACATTCACACTGTTATAAAAATAAGCTCAAACAATAAAGGGGAAAAAAGCAGAATAATACAAAGAATGAGACAAAACAATAAAGGGGGAAAAGGCAGAATAATAAAAAAGTGAGACAAGAAAAAATAAAGGCCACTTCCAGGTTTGCCTCCGTTGTCACTGGAAGACAATGTGTGGAGGCAGAGTCCTGATCTGTGTTTATTTAACCCAGAAAGCCATCAGCAGCTTTATGCTGGGGTCGTGGGTAATCTCGGAGAACCTGGAGCTGTATTTCCCTCAAAGTTCAGGCTGTAGTCTGGCCCTGTTTGGCAGGACTGAACTCATTCATCTTGTAGCACTCAGCACGCATTCTGTGGACCAGAGCCCAGCTGCACACTGCTAGGCAGAGCCAGCAGCCACTCTTGGTTCTGAACTCAGCCAGGCTCTCCCTATGAGGGCACCCAGCCAGTTGCTGTCCCCAAGGGTGACTGAGCCGCAGCACTCCCCACCAGCTAGTGCAGTCATTCACATCCGCTGCTTCCCTCCACTTCTGTGTTTCTCGGTGGCAGCCTCTGCTGTCACTGTGTCTGCAGGTTTGAGCTGGCTCCTTTCATGCAGTGAATCTCAACTCAAGGAAAAGCCCGCACCTGCTACTTCCTTCTTCCTCACTGAAGTCTGACCCTTCACTCTCTGTGAGCTTCCATTATTGCTTCAGAACCTCCTGGGTCCAGGGGAAGCACTTTCCTCCTTCTTATCTTCTGCTCTTTGCTGTGATCTAGTGTCCAGACAGCAACCCTCACAGTCTCTTTTGTGCCTGCCACTTACCACTCCACCACATTGGAGCTGTAGG
>NW_004524691.1:9897337-9898504 GCF_000260255.1 Octodon degus | reverse complement strand
AAGAGACAGTGGTGACATGACTCAATGGCCTCCATCATTTATATCCCCTTGTTTTAATGTCAGGCCTGGGCCTTTGCAATCTGCTCTGCCCTTGCACCTCCACTGTGATTTTCCTGCTCTCTGTGATTGACAGGTCATTTACAATTATGTAGCATTTTCTGTCATATCCTCTTCTCCTGCCTCAGGAGAACATTCCAATTAATTCTTCTCATTAACTAGCAATATGGAACTTCTTGATTAAATTCTTCATTTTTTGTTTGGACTTTAATCATCAGTCTGGTGAACCTATTCTACTCTTAGCTTTTATGATCCCAACTATCTTAGATTCCACATATGAGTTTGATTGATGGAATGTTTACCTCTCTGTGCATGATATTTCATTTAACACAATGTCCTTCAAGTCTATCCATGCTACTGCAATGGCAGAATCCTATGCTTTTGTGGCTGAATATTTTCTCTACTTCTTGCAGCCTTCCATTGGTGGACATCAAGTTTCTTTTATGTAATAGTTCTTGAGAATTGTATCACAACAAATATGGAATGAGAAATGTCTTTTCGACACATTGATTTCATTTCCTTCACATATACGACAAGAAGAGGGATCATATGATAAATCTACTTTTAGATTTCTAGGGGTCTGAATCTTTCACAAGTTTCTTTGTAGTGGTTGCACCAATTTACACTCTTACCCACATTCCCTGTGAATTTACTGTCTCTATGTTCTTGCTGGTACTTGTTGGGTTTGTTTTGTCACTTAAAAGTAATCTTAATGGTGTGAGTCAAATGGTATATTGCAATTTTTAAAGTATGTTTTAAAATTTATTTTACTAAATATTTTCAATTAAGTAAAATCATTACTTAATGATTTTTTTGAAATATATTTTGGCTATCTGTTTGAACTTCTTTAAAAACTATCTATGAAGATTTTAGCTGTTTTTTTATGTATTTAGTGCAGGGTCCATGGGGCCTTACTACACAGATCAGACATGTAGTGATCCTCCTGCATTAAGCATCGCAAGCATCAGGTGTGTACCACCATGCTCAGACTGATTTTAGCTGCTTTACAAAGTAGATTACTATTAGGGCAGGGGAGATGGCTCAGTGGAATAAATGCTTGCCTGGCAAACACAAGGGCCTGAGTTCAATCCCTGGTTCCACCAAAAAAAA
>NW_004524691.1:9894487-9895460 GCF_000260255.1 Octodon degus | reverse complement strand
TATTATTATTAAAATTAAAAGCTCAGGGCCTGAAAGACTGCTCAGTAGACCAAAGTGCCTCCACAGGCAAGCTTAGGCAAGCACAAGGATGACAGTTGGATCCCCAGCGGCACATGTGGCATCAGCCCTACTCCTAGGGCGGCCTAAGCCAGCCAGAGTCCTGGCAGAGTGGCACACACCTGTAATTCCAGCGCTGGGGAGGCTGAAAGCAGAAGGACCACCACGAGTCCAGGCTGCACAGTGAGATACTGCTACAACTTGTAGTTGACTTTTGTATTTACTTTGTGTTTCTCACTTTGTGTGTATAAGCTTTTATCACTATTAAAAAAGCAAACAATCTAGAAAACAAAAGTATTCTGAGACAATTTTTGTGTCAGGAAGAAAAACTTTTGTTTTTCTTGTTTGTTTGTTAGTTTGTTTCTTGGGTACTTGGAATCAAACTCAGGACTTCGTGCTTGCCAGACAGGCATTGTGCCACTCAGCTATATCCCTGGCCCCTGAAAGGAAGTATTTTGGCTCCTGATATTGGTGCCTACAGCCGGGGCTTCCCAGGCCTGCTGCCTGGGGCTGAGGCAGCTAAGTACATCACAGCAGGAGCTGCGGCAGTGGAGACCTGCTCCACTCAAGGCAGCCACGAGGGAAAAGGAGGGAAGCGAGCAGAGCTCCAGGCTGCCTACAAGGGGCAGAGCCGTGGCCTAGCTCTCTTTCCCTAAGCCCTCACACCCTCAGGGACCGCGAGTGTGACAGACTGGCAGCACTTGCTTAGCATATGGGCCCTCAGGTGGCATGTTCAAGTCGTATCAATCAGAAAACAATGAACTTGGCACTTAAAATACATATAGCTTGTGTTTAAATGATCAGTTCTCACATTTTTTCCTATATCTTTTATAGAGATTTGAAAGTAATTTTTATGTATAAAATTTTACAAGGTATTTACATTTGGCAAATACTACAGTGTCTCAAAGAAGTATCC
>NW_004524691.1:9863668-9883080 GCF_000260255.1 Octodon degus | reverse complement strand
GGATTGAACTCAGGCCCTTGTGCTTGCCGGGGAAGCACTTATTCCACTGAGCCATCTCCCAGGCCCCAAGTTGTCCAAATTCTGCAGCCAGTGATGCCATCATGTCGTCCCCACCCCCACCTCATCTAACCACACTAAAGTTTCACAGGCTCCACCTCTGCATCCCATTGTCATGTACCTGGAGAATAAATTTCCAACACATTAACTCTGGGGACACATTCAAAAAGTAATAAATCCATTTCGAGATTAGTGGACTAAACATCTATCTGCAATAGACTATCAGATTTCATTTTATTCTTTTGCAAAGGCATTAAGCTCAGCAATATAGTTCCATGTATAAGATGTGTATCAATAACATGTCTTTTGAATGAAATAAAGTTGTTGTGAAAGTAAAATTTTAAAAAATATATTTGTATGCTGTGTTTGAGTATACACCACTGTCAATCCCACAAATTACTAAATATCTTTATTAATTAAAGATTGCATTTATCCACTCTAGTAAACAATGCCTATCTTTAAAGAAAACTTCTCATGCAAATCAGTTTTTGTTTTTCTTACAGAGAAGGATTCCTGAAGCAAATAGCTCACTGTCACTCTATATCACGGAGTAGCCACACATTCCTTTTTCTCCATGTTCAATTACTTTATCATAATCTCAATAAGCTGCAACTTAAAATAACTATTATGACTACAATATCACAACAATTTTCAAGGAAAGATAAAAGAAAGCAAGTGTAATTCAGTTCCTTTTAAAGGCGTGCACTACACACCAATCACAATGATTCTTACTTTTATTTCCTGGCCGTAGAAAATCCTGGCTCACCTGATGAATAATAAGTTTTCTAAGTAAGGAAGGATGAAAAATTGATGTTTTAGAAGTATCAAGAAATGTCTATCTTTCTAAGTAACTTTATGTTTAATTTTGAAGGATATCCATTTTAAATTTAAATTTTATTTAAGATAATTCTGAAGTTTATTCCTATTAACACAAATTACTCTTTTAGAAGAAAGTTTACACAAAATAATCGATTTTAACAATGTGAATCTTTTGGATTCCCATTGCTTAAGAATAAAAAGTAACAGACAAATACGATGTTGAAATAAAACAGAATAAGAAAAATTCTTATACAGAAGGCTGATGCATAGATACTATATGACCTATTGAGAAGTTAAAATAAATGTCTATAAAGATTGCTTATAAATTTTTCAACATAGATCAGCAAACTATTTCTTGGTACTTCTGACCATAAATAAATTTCAGTCTCAGGCAATTGCTGGTTTACTTTTCCATTTGTTTTCTAATAATCACTTGTAACGAATTTATTAAAGACATTTAAGTCAGTATGAGTACCTGCACACCAACAACCTGATGAATTAAATATACCACACTGAAGCAGGAAATGCATTAATGTACTTCTTTCTTTCAAAATCTACTTTAAACCATTAAAGCATTAGCACATCCAACGTGAAATATTATTATGGACCTTATATGATTCATTTAGAATTTTGATATATTTTCTAGCTACTTCAAGTAAATGATCAAAGTAGTACAAAATAACACTATGGAAAGTATTTTTTAACAGTTTGATAAAAATTTATGAATTAAATGACAGCACTGGGCTTACTAAAATTTTTCTGACAAGACAAGGTCAATTTTACAAGGAATATTCCATAAAAAATGGGACACACGCTAAAGAAAGATGAAATACATAGTTCAGATTAATTAATGTTCTTTCAATGATGGCATCTGTGAAGGAGTATTTCACAGTATCTCATGAAACATGAGAATAAAGTACTGAAAGAAAAGCTCACTCGAACTTTCATTTCCAGTGCTGACTAGAATATTTTTAAGGGGCTACAGAAAAATATTTTACTGGAAAAATAAGGTTGTAATAACAAAATGATTTCACAGAGATCCAAATCATACAACTACCACCTGTGAAGTGGACTAACAGCCCATTCAAGTAATTATATTAAATAAAAATATAAAGTTTTCAACATCAATAAAAACTCTGATTTAGCTGAAACTTCATTTGGATGCAATACCTTGTGAATCATTTTAATTCTTGCTTGAGCAGGAGATATGAAAGATTGCGTTCAGGGATTCTTGGGTTCTACACCTTTTGAACAATAATATATTTTACCCATGAAAAAAGCAGCTTACATGAAAATACCATTCAGGAAAATTCATGTGAGGAAAGTGTCATTATCAAATTAATACAAAAAGAAAATAGATAGAAAGATAGATAGATAGATAGATAGACAGACAGACAGACAGACAGATATTGAGGATCTTACATTATTTAAGAACTTCCAGAGTCAGAAATAAGATTTCAGAATATTTCCCAAGAAGCAAGTTTGTTTTCTCAATTATAATATTATTGTATCACTTTATTAGCATATATCTTTGTATACTCATACACACATAAAATATAAACAGGTACACATTGATATGATTATTTGTAGGGCATGTAAATATACATATATATATATATATATTAATTTCTATAAATAATTTTAACTTGTGAATTTAGGCTAAGATGCTCCCTTATTGTGCCATAGAGGAAAATTATCTTTTTATTTAATAGAAGAAGTTTCTGTTTCTTTTTTTTTATGTAGTGAATGTTAAGTCCAGGCCCTTTTACAGACTATCTAGTGCTCTTCTATTAAACTACATTTTTTTTGGTCTGTTTTTTTGAGACAAGATTTCATTATGCAGTTCTGGAGACTTTGTAGCCAAGGCTGGCCTTGAATTCCCAGTGTTCCTGTTGCTTCACTCTGCTGAGTGCTAGGACTACAGGGTTGTCGCACTGAGCCTGGCTACACTTCTTTTCAGTTTACTCTGAGTCTTGTCAAATTACCCTGGCTGGCTTCTACCTTGTGTTCTCCTATCTCAGCCTCCTGAGCAGCAGGGATTATGAAATGTGGTTCTACATACATCCAGGAAAAACTAAATTAAGTTTCGCTTATGTGATTAGTTGATGCAACTAATTTAATATTAATCATTCAAAATGTAATATTTTTTAATTATTTCTAATTAAAAATTTATGTTAATAGTTTATCTCTTCCATACCATCCTCAGCCCATTTTCAGGCTATAGAAAACAATGAAAGACACAACTAATCTTGACGCTTTGGGAGTTAAATGGTATTCCACAGAGGAAAGGTTTTTTTTTAATAAGATTTATAGGAAACTGGACTTGAAATACCTCCTTGATAAGGATCCAAATTAAAGAGAAGAGTTTAAATAGATTTCTCTCTGATGTCATAAAAATAGCACTATATGAAAAATGAGAAGAAAAAGAAACATTCCACTTTGGATTATACCCACAGAGATCGTGGATATATATTTTTATTGTTGGAAGCAAGATGTAGAGAGAATGGAGACATAAAAGTAGGATTTATCTGCACTGATAATCTTTCAAGATGTACAAAATGGTACAAAAGGAAGTAGATCTGCAGAAGACTGATTTGTAACAAGCATGCGGACTGATCTGTCAAGAAAGAAGCTGTAGAGTGCTCACCCAAATCCAGGGCACTATTGAGTTTAATTAGGTAGTACTTTTTTGCATGGCCCATTATTAATTGGCTTGCTTTTATTTATATAACACTTCTCCTAGTCTTACAATCTTGCATAGTTTAAAGGTAGTGTCTTCTGAATTGATCTTTTCCTCTTGACTGACATCTAATGGACAGAGACTGAATTTGCTCAATACCTCCATGTCTGATCTGATGAATTTATATTCAAATTCTCTCACAATAAAGTCCTTATTAGCCAACTTTTCCATTGTTGGGCCACAATGAAAGAAGAAAGGTTCAATTTGTCTTACAGTCACATAGTCTGTCCATGATTTGTCAGCTCTAAGGCAGAAAAATCATGGTAGAAGGTATGGCAGAGCAAAGCCTGTCATCTCCTGGCACCTGAGAAGCAAAGAGAGATGAGAGGAGTCATATAGGGAGATACACCCCAAAAGGCATGCCCCGATGACACACTGCTTGCCATGGGCTCTACCCCTTACCAGCACCATTAGCTAGGAACTCATCGAATCAGTACACTCATAAAGAGTGGACCCCATGTTCCAAATCACCTGCCAAGAGCTCCAGGTTCAAAGACATAAAACTTCAAGAACATTTTAGACCTAAATCATAAATCTCATAACTCTGATGTAAAAGGAAGGAATAAAAGAGAAATGAAATGGATGAGGGAGAAATAGTGGAATTTAGTCTTAATGAGGAAGGATGACAGAATCATGGAGAAGTGTCGGAGGAAGGCAAACATCCACCCAAAACTGATTTTTAGCATCAGATCTTTTAACCTACATAATTAGTGCAAATTTCCTAAAAAGGTAAATTAAGTGGGTGTATAATATATAAATAAACTAATTACGGAAAAACAAAATACTCCCAGTAACAGCAAAATAAAATATTAGTGAAACAAACTATTGTAACTTTAACATGTACTGATTATTTGGACAAACATAAACATTTTCACCAACTTTTATTTGCATACAGAATCTAAAAATAACAAATGCATTCTTATGTGAAATGCAAATAAAATACAAAATAAGCATTGAAAATTTCAGAAATTTAATTTGAAAATTTTTTCAAAAACATTTTTTGAGGGTCAGTGAGACAGCTCAGTGGACAAAGCGCCTGCTTTGGCAAGCCCAAGGACCAGGGTTTGATCCTCAGTCTAGCATGCCATGCTGGTCCTGCCCCAGACCACTCTGAGCCTGTGACAAGGTCGGAGAAAGGTGGCACATGCCTGTAATCCTACCACTGGAAAGGCTGAAAACAGGAGGATCACCACAAGTCTGATCTGCTTAGTGAGACCCTGTACCAAATAGACAAATGAAAATAAATGAATAAATAAAATTTTTTTTGATTTTTTTTTTCTTACTTCAATCATCATACCTATGGCATTCCTCACATGTGAAACAACATGATCCAAACACAAGCATCTCTTACACCGATAGCATTTATGTTCAAGTTTCCTGTCTTTTTTGACAAGGAATACTTGTCATCTGTCTGGTCTTTCTGTTTTGTCTGGAGGCTCTTATAATGTTCTACAATGCTCACTTACCAGGAAAATAAAATATCTGCAAAACTAAAATAAAATATCAAATATATAATAAGTGTTCTGAATAAACATCAATTTTTCTACATCAACTATTTTTGATTTCAAAATATAAAAAAAAACATGTGAACTACAATGAAATTGCAAATAAAACTCCACCACAGAAATAATCAATACTTAAATTATCACACCTAAGGCAGTATTCACACATGAAAACATACATAAATAACAGTTATACTGATAGCAAGTCTGTTTTGCTTTCCTCTGTTTTTTGACAAAATATAATTTATAAATTTCTGGGTTTTCTGTTGTATTAATAGGACCTTGCAATGAATGTTTCACCTGTCCATTCAATAGTTTGCTCCATTCTTCTTTTTTTTGGTACATAGTTTCTTGAAAACATACATATGTTGTTCCTTTTGTATAATAGGTCTTTTATCAATTCGAGCACCAATACTCTAAAATTTTTTCTTTGTGATAGTTTGTACTTGTTATATCCTTTGTAAGCTATTAAACTATTTATTCCAGACATGTTTAGGATCAAATAAAACACAACCAATGGTTAATAATTTCTATTTTGAGCAACATCATATTTGCTGTACAACTCATCAATAACATCTAGTCACCTTTGGTTTTGTTTTAAAATGTGACCATTTCTGGCTTCATGTGTTGAGTGTTCACTACCAATTTTATCTTCATGGTGTAAATTAGACATTAGCAAAACTACTTTGGTTTCTTCACCATTAATGAATGGTGTTTCATAAATGAATGAATGAATTGCCCCCCATAAATTTATTCTTCTCTAGTGTTACGTCTTTTTGAAAACAAAAAAATTGTATCATACAATTGATTTTTCTGTTTTGATCTTGAAACATTTCATTGGTAGTTTCCATTTTGTTCTTGTATATAGTTGCTGTTGATGTACAGAGCTGAATTTGAAAGAAAAATTATATGCAGTTAGACAGGGTTGGGCCCTACAAGGAGCCAGTGTGGAAGGCAAGATACTCTGTGGGAGAGACAGGAATTTCTTCCGTGGACCAGACCTTAAGACAAAAGTTTAAGCAAATGCACACACACACACACACACACACACACACACACACACACACACATATCCCTAGGTATGGTCTTCAGGAATAGATATTCTAAATAGATATCAGTTACCTTGAAAAAACCAGGAAGAGTCACAAGCCTAAATACCTTGAAGAAAAGTCCCTGAAAAAAGAAAAGAAAAGAAAAGAAAAGCCCCTGTTCAGTATTTATATCCTCTCTCTGTGTGCCTGGCTTTCCCATATGATCCCAATGTAATCAATTTTACCTGAACTATTATACTTGCAATCCTATTGGTTAACCACAGTTTTGTCCCACATCATGGCACCTAATGAGTTTCCATATTACTTACCTTGGACCTGCCTCAACTTGTGGATTTGCTCTGTAACAAACAGCAGGTTCCTAAGCAACCTATTAGGGACCACTTCTGTATCTCTGCCAGACAGAAGCATTACCCCCCATAAATATATTCAGCTCTTAATCTCTCTCATTTCTAAAATTCATTTTTCAGTTTTAGAGGACATGACCTCATCCCAGATACTTTTTAGGTTGGGAGTTTCTTTCACCTATTCCACCATACTAATCAACATATTCTTTTAGCAAATGTAACATAGTCAGTCAACTGGGGAAAACCAAGGTTGAGTGTTGCATTTCCATGAATTTCTGAAATAAGAGCAATGAATCTGTTCACAATATCATATAGCTTATTTTTACATGAGTAAATAGTTGGTAGCTCAGTTTCAGTATAAATCTGTACACTAAAGGCAAAAATATCTTCATATCCACCAGGGTTTATATTCTTAAACCACATTTGGAATATTTATTTGGCATATTACTATCAAAAGCTGAAATGAGGGCAGAAGAATACAAGCTGTTCATCAATTGTTTTCTATTTGGAAAGTGTATCAATTGCTTTAGGATCTGAAATAAGGGTCTCAAATAATGAGTGAATAGCAGCCAGATAATCATTCGTTTTTCTTTATTGGTACTTTTATCATCACAACACAGGTAATTTATAAGGAAACTAAATCTCATCAGTGTCACTGTTATTCTAAAATGCTCAAGTCCATGTGCATCATTTCACTACAAATCTTTTGTTGTTATTATTATTGCTTTTTTCTTTTTTCAGAACCAGGAATTGAACTCAGGCCCTTGCACTTGCCAGGGAAATACTTATTTTACAGAGCCATCTCCCCAGCCCCCATAAATACTTTAAATTCTGATGATTAGAATGAAAAAGTTGGGGGGCCATGGAGATGGATCAGTAGAATAAGCACATACCTGGCAAACACAAGGGCATGCGTTCAGTCCCCGGTTCCACACACACAAAAAAAGTCATGATACATACATCAGATCTGTGAAAGCTTTCCATTGTGATAGTGAGGTGTTGCAATAGTAATAGTATTTTGAGTGCTATTATTGGTGCATATAGATTCTTTTATGTGTATTTCATTAGTAGTGTGCTTTCACAACACTTTGTGGCATATCTATAGTTACAAACAATTGCCAACATTGATTTACAGTGCCAATGTTCTGCCCAAAACTTTTGCTTCTGCCAAGAACTTAATAATGTATTCTAACCTACTTTTAATATGGGATTTTTGTAACATTCCAATTAGTCAAAGATGTGTTCATGCTGCTGTTTTCTTCCTCATCTGAATCAAAGGTTCATTCCCTGTATCTTTTGTCCCTTGCTCAATCTCACTGTTACATTCTGTGGCTCAGGTGACCAAAGCCAAAGCTGATGCACCAGCCACTTCTGACCTCTACTCAAACCTGCAAAACTGTTTTTTCCATAATCCATTGAACTGAGTTGGGCGAGTTGTACAAGAAAAATTAGAAGAAAACAGTTATTAGAATACATCTTAAATGAATATATATGTAACAAAGAACATTAAGTGGGTAAAAACTCAACTGCTGATACTTTTCCCCATATGCATATACCTTGCTGTTCACTTAAAGGGGCCAAGCATGCAGTTAACTTCTCATCTTCAGCTATAGGTACTGGGATGTGCAGCTAGCTTTTGTTACAATAAACTTCACATTTACATTAGAAAAGGGCAGAATGGGTATCCATCCTGGAACAAGAGGGACTGGGGAGATGACTCAGTAGAATAAGCCCTTCCCTGGCAAGTACAAGGGCCTGAGTTCAATAAAAAAAAAAAGAAAGAGAGAGAGAGAGAGAGAGAGAGAGAGAGAGAGAGAGAGAGAAAGAAAGAAAGAAAGAAAGAAAGAAAGAAAGAAAGAAAGAAAGAAAGAACTGGTGTTAAAGAAGTAGTGAATAAAATGCTGCCAAGAGAGAATGTGCAGTAGTGAATCAGTGAAGGACAATTACTTATATTGTTTTGTTTTAATACTCAACAAAGTATCATTTTTAAATTAACATGTTAGATGAAAAATAAACACAAACAGGAAAGTTCTGACTTTGTATAGATCAAGACTTCTGTGAGCATGATACTTAATAACAGTAAAAAATACTTTAAAAGAAAAAAGTCCCCTTAATGTTTGCTAAACTATACCTTGCAATTAATTTCAGCTGTCTCTATGGACATACTTAGACTACAGTGCTAGGTATATGTATAGTCTTAATTAGACAGCTCAGTGTTAAGTCATGAAATTAAAACTCTGCAGTTATTAAAGGAAAAATCTGAATTTATACACAAGTGTTTTTCTGCATAGTTATTTATGTTAGACGAGATTCATTTTGATGATGCTCTATTATTGTGTTGCTAGAAGGTAGACTAATATAAAATTTAGTCAGTTCTACTGGTGCTAAAAACAACATTTTTCTAAAGAACAGACATCATGGTATGCTACTTTTCCAGGGTTTATATATCTGAATTGCATTATATATATGACTATTACATATCTAAAAAGTACCCTCCTTAGAATTGACACATGGCATATAGTTAGAGACAGAGATGGAGATGGAGATAGAGATAGAGATAGAGATAGAGATAGAGATAGAGATAGAGATAGAGATAGAGATAGATAGAGATAGATAGAGATAGAGATAGAGATAGAGATAGAGATAGAGATAGAGATAGAGATAGAGATAGAGATATATAGAGTCCATCTGCCCAAAAATTGGTTACACATTTCAGAAAAATAAAAGTAGTATGACAGTCTTTTCAACAGATGGTGCTAGCCTCATATGGGGACCAAAGAGGTTGTTATATAGTTGTTCTATACAGTAGAAAACTCACTACCCTGCCAGACCATAGAAAAAAATTTGAAAATATATGAAGTAATATCAAAGAACTAGGCTACCTAAGAAGAAGTTCTCCATACTATTAAAAACTGGAAGTTAATGGCCACCACTTTGAGCAATTCTTGCAATAGTAGAGGCTTAAAATAATTAGCATTAATCTCATGATGTCAAAATAAATTTAATATTAATTATGTATACATTTTTCCTTCTCTCAATTGCATATACATTTCGATGGAATATATACAATAGATAGTTTTAGATGATATATGTAGATATAGATATGGATATAGATATATTTGAGTGATTACATAATTTGTCTCTTCTGTTTGAACTATGGTAGATTCTTTCAGAGATTAGTAATTTAGAAACAGAACTTTATGTGAAGAATCAGTTCATAAGAATAGCTTGGAATGTTGTTCCTTAATGATGTTGTAGTCTTACTTTTATACCATTTAACTGAGGCTATGATATAATTCTTAAGTTAACAGTATAGAAAATAATAATGAGTAGATTTGTTGTGTGTTTAAAATTGTATTTCCATATATCAGAATTTAAGCAATTCTTGAAACGTGAATATCACTGTAATATGCTAGTTACAAAGCAAAAAATAAGAAGCATAACATATTGCAGAGTAACAATAAATTACTGCATTTTATTCACAATAAACTTGAAATTATCAAATGATCTTGAATACAATGATTTACTATAAAAGAACAATAATAAGTTTTACAAAAAATATCATACCATCGTAACAATTATAATAAAGATTATATTCAAAAATCAAGACAAAGTTTTATATCTTTATTTTAAAATTGATTTTTACCAAAGTGGACATTAACTTTGTCTTATTTTTATATGATAATGATGAAAGATAAACATATGAACTATTACTTTACTGCAACTTTTAAATCAATATAAATTGAATACTATGTAAAATATAAATATGGTATATTTTGATAATAAAAAGAAATAGCTGGAAGAAATAAGTGACAGTCTTAATCCACATGACTAATTTGATAAATACATAGGGAAAATATTTAAAGTATTTTTAGGGTGCTTGCTTTTGATAACAATAAGTAGTTGTCATTTTATTTGGTGTAATATCATACAACTCTGACATAGAAAACAAAATTTGCAAAATATTTTAAGAAAAACATGAGAACTTCTTTTCTTCTCTCCAAATATATTATGGGTTCTGATTTCTCAAACTTACAGAAAAAGAATTTAACATTAAGCTAGTGTTAGTTTTGAGAGAGACAGAGACAGAGATAGTGATAGATATAGACAATAGGAGATGTCAAGTAGAATATAAAATTTATTTTGAATCCAGCATAATCCCAAAGTATATGATCACTATATTTTATAGTTTGGAATGATCTAAGAGTAGCCTGAGCTGCATACTGCATTCAGGACCACCATATGCTATATAGCAAGACTCTGTCAAAATAAAAAGCATACCAGCAGCCTCATGACTGGAGACAGCTTAGACAATTTGAAGAAACTTGATGCACATTAGATATAACTTTGAAGTATTATAGTCCTAGCTTTTAGACACATACATACTCCCCAACAGTTTTTAGTTACCTGGGTCCTTTCTAAGAAAAATATCCAACACCCAAAGTAGAAGGAGAAAAGGTTTATTTTAGGTTATAGTTGGTAAAGGCTTCAGTCCATATTCAGGGAGCTCCAAGGCAGGGTGAGGCAGGTAGCAATCACACCCAGCATGGGGTATCCTTAAAGTTAATAGTCAGCCATGAATAAATCCAAGCATCACATTCTTAATCTCACTATCACACACTCTAGATCCATCCACTTCTGAAAATTCTCCTTCTAGGACTAGTGAGATTTTGGAAGGGACATCTAGATACAAGCCACAATATTCCACTCTTGCCCCTTCACAAAAGACTCATGCACATCCCTTTATTCATAAGGCATTCACTCCATTTCTAAGAATTGCTAGAGTCCTAACAATTTCAGCATTGCAAAACAGTCCAAGTCCAGATTCTCTTGCGATTTAAGGCCAACTTGTAGCTGTGAGCAGAGTTAAACTCTTCCTACATACAATGGTACAAGATAAGCATTCTGATTTCAAAAGGTACAAAAGGGAACTAGAAAAAAATGAAGCCCAAGTTAATTCAGCATCCAGCAAGACAAACATTAAGAACCGTAGCTACCTGTTGGACATTGGGTATGATCTGAGACAAGAGGGGAACTCCAGAGGGCTTTGGTGGCAGATAATTGTTCTACAACTTTTCTCTTGGACCAGATTTTCTCATTCCAGAGAAAACAATCTAGTTTCTGATGTTTTACATCTTCTGGGGCCTCTGCAGCATCTCTGCCTCCACATTCACATCTTCACAAACTTCCCTCAGAACCGCACTGCCTGCTACCCTCCCACCTTCTGAAATCTGGGTAGGCATCTTCCTGAATCTACAACTTTTGCATTTTGCCTACACCTAAAAACAGCACCAGGAAGAAGAGGTCAAGTCCTGTCACAAGTGGGAGAAGTCAGACTTCCTTCTCTCTTGGCCACAAGGGGTTAAGCGTGCAGATTTCTGAACGCTATAAACCCAATTCTCAAGGAAAACATTCATAGACAACGTGAAATCCAAAGGAATGAAATTAACATAGGTTAGTTCAGTTATTATGTATTAAGATAAGCATTTAATCTTTTGTATACTTTAAAAATATACTTTACCTATAATGTAAGAAATTGACACTTCAGGTATACTTGAAGAACATAAATATTTAATATCATACTAATAAAAATAACTATTCACTAATCAAATTAAGAACATTTTACAGCAAAATATTGAGCAAGGAGGTACATGGCTGGAATTTAAATACTCTGGAAACTAAGATAGTAGCATCATCCTGAGATCAAAGCCAGCCTGAATTACATACTGAGACCTTGTCTCAAAAAATAGTTTGCAGAAAAATGAAGAAAAGTATATCTGAAACACTATCCCAACCCTTGACTTGAAATACAGCATTGCAAAGGTATTGGCAATTTTATGCAAGCCAACCTGGGAGTTTGCGTTTAATGTTAATATCAAAAAAATGCTTATACACACAACTTCATATAGCCTTGGACAGATTTATATCTGCATTTATATTTATATGTTGAAAAATGTGAGAAAACAGAAAGAAAAGTTAGGGTATAGACAGAAAGCCACTGGTAAAATGGAAATTATCCATAACAATTCCATTTCTTTATGAACAAAAAATTGGAAATGAAACTTCTTAAAATCACCTGTTAAAGGATTGTCTTTTTTTTCACACATTTCACAATGATCATGAGCAAAACTACTACTATTTTTGTAGGAAAAATAGTGATTCTTTCCAGGAAAATATTTATTGTATTAACTCCTTCGTGATATTATCACGGGAGAGCTGTACTAGAACTTTGCCTCCTTCACTTCCCACTTGGCGTGTCCTCCACTACAGACTGTTAAGTGCTTTCACAAAAGCAATTCCACAAGAAAGTGGAATGAAGACATACAATAAAATGCAATCTAGACATCAACTCATTCTTGATTGGATTTAGTACCATGACTGAAGATACCATAATATACCCTGTATGAAAAGCCTTATGATGTGCAGATTTGCCCGTGAAAACAATGTGCACCTGGCTGTTTTCACTATAATTCTGTGATGAACACACAGTAATTGTAGCCATTCAGAGAAGATGGATAGCTTGGCTCTACTTATGCTTCTTAACCCTGTAATTCATCTGCATGTTGTCCATCATGAGGGAATTCATAGGATGAATGACAGAAAAAGAAAGGTGAGGACTGGGGCAAAGAATATCAACCTGGTATGAATTTAGATGATTTTACAAGTTTCCCATTTTTTATAACCTAAACTACTGCCTGCATCATTGGAAAACCACTAACTTTCTTACATCAAATAAAAAGTGATAAATTCTTTAAACAATTATATATGTCAGATATTGAAAAATGTATGCCTGCTATAATCTAAATAATGTAAGTTCATCTACTTATGAAATAAATGTAATGAACTATTTTCAGTTAATTTTACAGTACATAACAACTTATGAAACAATGTCTTCTGTGATAAAATATTTTAATAGTAATTGTGATCTATAATTTTAATAATTCCATAAGAGTACATAGAATCTTTAAGTCATATGTTATTTTTAAATTAAACTTTTACTTTATTATTCTTCATTGGATAATATGTAAATAACTTAAATACATATAAAAATGTTTTGCTTCCACTTCAAGGAATATATACAAATAATTATAGTATATTAACATTTAGGATCTATAGAGTATAAAACTATCTAATCTTGTTCAAATAAAATTCAGTTTTTTCAACTGTACATGTTTATTTTTTGATATTTTAGTCCATACAAATTTGATGCTCAAATAGTAAAAGATTTCATACAGGCAATCTGATTGTGAATTTGCACATCTGGAGTTTGCAATGAAAAATAAATCTCATCAGCCAATGACGCTTCACAAAAAGTATGACGCTATGTCAAATGTTGATTTTTAAATTAAATTTATATTAATAAATGCATTAAGTTATAACAATTACAGGGGCCGGGGAGATAGCTCAGTACAATAAGTGCTTGCCTGGCAAGCACAAGGGCCTGAGTTCAATCCCTGGTTCCACAAAAAAAAAAAAAAAGTATTTAAAAAAAATTACATGTTCATTTTATAATATAATCTGGAAAATATTTTTGTATTTGTATAGTTTATATAAAATTTACACAACTAATTCTGGTTTGTTTGTTTGTTTGTTTTTTTAATTTTAGGGAAAGGTCTACAAGATGTTCAGGTTCTCACTACTAGACTGGACTGACAGTGATCTGTCTGTTTACAGCCTCCCAAGAGCTAGGAATCCAGGTGTACACCACCATGCCCAGTCTCAGTTGCTATCTCAGAGTGCCCCAGGGGTGGAGTCAGCACTGCAGACCTGAGGATTAAAGATTGAACCCCCAGCCTCTGCTCCTGCTTGCAGGCATTTTGATCTGCTGAGCTATTTGGCCCCCTAAAAAGATATTAAAGACTGTTTTTGTTTTGTTGGGTGGAACCAGGGATGGAACCCTGGACCTTGTGCTTATAAGGCAAGGGCTTATGCCACTGAGTGACCTCCTCATCCCTACACAAATAATTCTTATTAGTATGTGTGTGTGCACGCTCATGCACATGTATTTGTGTGTGTGTGTGTGTGTGTGTGTGTGTGTGTGTGTGTAGGCTTACATCCATGTCTGGGCTCATCTGATGACTCTTACTTGACAATGTCCTTTTTTAAGGATTAAGTCAAAATAAATATACATACTACCTTATATAAACAAAAGTATACAATTATATTATTGTACTAATATCCTGTTAAAAGTAGGTTTGTTACATTCATTTTCTGAATCATAACTATAAAATTTGTTGTATTTTGCATGTAAATTATATAAATTTAAACCTTGATGTATTTTAATATCGACTCATATATATGTGTATTAAAAAGATTCCTATTGAAATTACAGAACATGAAATTATAATAAAACAAGGTGCTAAAACATTTTGATAATTTTATCTCTTCCAATACTACTTTATATTTTAATTTCTGAGTAATACTGGTTCATTTGGGAAAGAACCCACATATATACAAATGAATTTTAAAATGTAAGTGTACTAAAGAGATAATCAGCTCTAATAATTTGTTTAGTTCCTTTCTTGTCAATTTATTTGATGCATGTAAATAATTAAAAAAATAAGATAACATTAAGTTTATCTTTCTGACGCTCATTATTTAATACTCATGTATTTATATACCACTAAACAATTGTTGAATGTTTATACTAATTTTAATGCACTATTGTACCATTTGATCACACCATAATTTATTAAAAGGAAACTTTAAGCATTGTATATGTTTGATATTGCCAATTTTATACAAGTAAAATACTACAAAATCTATACAGCAATACTTTTCTTCAAAATGCTGTCATTAACAAACGATTTGGTTCTCAAAAATACTCTTCAACACACAACCATGGCTGTCTTCCTTAAAACACTAAAGTGGGCATTTTCTCCAAAATCATGGTACATATTAAGCTTGTGAAGCAAGATACTGTTGTATTTATTTATCAGTAGTTCTTTTACCTTTAGGATAACTTTCCTAAGAAACCTAAAAAAGCACAATGTTTTCCAGAATATATTTACCATTTTACAAAAAACTATTCTTGAAGATATTTGTCATCCATAACCTTATTGATATCATGTTGTCAATTTTATTAATGAAAATCAAAAGAAATATCTATTCTTAATTTTTTCCTGCTCAGTACAAACATGATATCTATGTTTGTATTCTACTTGTGTATTTTTAAATAAACTTTTCATTACACTTACTTGTTAATTTTTTTAATGAAGAGAATTACTGGTCGTATATTCTCCAGGACTTATGTTAAAGCCAACATTTATTTTTTGTTATATTAGTTGAAATTTCTTTTTATTTTTATTCTTAATATTACTTACAAAATTAAAAAAAATATGCAAGAGGACATATGTGTCTAAGTTATAAATCTGCCATTTTTAAAAATATTATATTAACAAGAATAAACAAAATGATGAATTTTGATATGGGTTGGATATGTAGTCATCTTCTGTGAATTTATTCTTGCTTTGTAAAGATTCTACTTCTGTTGTTACCCTTAAAACAACCTTTACATTTTCTACAAGGTCCATAAAATGATTAGCTTAATAAATTCCTCAAAAATGAAAGAACCAAAACAAAATGCTGTGATACAGAATTTGACTATAGAAGTGAAGCGAAGCTGCCAAACACATGCAGTATACTTTTTGAAAAACATCCAGTCCCTCACTTTCTTCAAATATGCTTAAATTCATATTACAGGATTCTCTAAATTCTTCAAAGGTAAATATATCTTGATTTTAGTCCCAATTGATATTTCTCCTTTATAACTCAAAATTAAATTCTGTCATTGTGAAAATAGCTCCATAATTCCATCTATGTTTTAGGAAGTAGTATTAAAAATAGTTACTGGTTTTGAAACTGTCTTATTGCTATTTGTTTCTCAATAAAATTATTTTTTTTAAAGTAGTCTTCATTTCCAGGAATGGAAGACAATGATTTCAGTGCTTTTTTTTTTTTCTGGTTCGGGTATTTTTATTTTTATTTTTTTCAAAGTTTTATTGATAAACAGATAGCAACGAGACAGTTTCAAATCAAATCGGAAGTACAGTTTCAACAAATAATACACTGCATATATTCTTCTTAGTGGTTAATTGCTGTACAAGAAGTGGACTTGTGATCCTATTTACAAACACCATTAGAACCAATCATTCTATTCATTAAGAGAATGCAACTATATATCTATCCTAACCACTTTGAATACACAGATACAAAATGGACATTCATCGGTATACCCCATTTTTTCTAAGTTCCATTATTAAATATTATAGGTGTGTAAACTAATCAAAATATTCTAAAAGAGTCCAGTAGCCCATAATAGCATTGGGTCTTCTGTTTAACTGGCAATGTCAGAAATTATTGACCTGAGTCCCCCACAGCTCAACCCAGCAGCATGGCTTTATTTCTTATATTTCGACTTCATACTTTTCTACTGGATGGCTAAGACCAAGGTAAAGCAGGACCTATGCAACAAGAGTTGTAGCTTTTGGGTCTGAGAAGGTCAGTGAAATGCCCTCAGGATTTATCCTGAGATCCTGTACCTCAGATTGTAGAACCTTTGTCAGTGCAGCCATGTGGATGTGTCACAGCCATTGCTTGGCCAATGTGCTCTCTGTGATAGCTTGAGAGAGTGTCTTCTCCCCATGTGACTCTCCTTAGGCACACTCTACGTCATCGATCACTTTCCTTTTTGGCCCCATAATTTTTAAAATGTTTTTATCATATTATTCAGGGACTTAAAGTTCAACATATCACTACTTGATGAAAAATAACTGCTCCTTATTATGCCTAAGATGTTTGAAATGCAGTGAGATAGCGATGTTAAGCTTAATAGCCTAAATCGTTTGATAATAACAATAAGCTTGTCTTCTGGATGGTTAACAACCTAAGTTTCAGACCAAAATTAGAGAAAAAGGAGGGCTACAAGGAATGCCAACATTTTGGCCCTAACCTTCTAAGGTCATTTAAGACTCAGGACATATGAGAACTTGTACTGTAACATCATGTACCTCGGTAGTGTCCCATATTTTCTGATCAAGAAGATTTCAGTGCTTTTAACTTGTCCCAGAGGCATGAGTATGCAACTGAGCTTCTGAAAGCAGAGGATTGTGTTTCAGAGCTGTCATCCTAGGACTGAGGGACTGCAGTGGGCACTCTGACAACTGCAGCAGCAGGAGTGCCGGGACCACACACAGCTTTTAATACCATGGGATGCTAAGTCTCATCACCGTAGTGGCTTTGAAACTGGCCCCTTCTTGCAGATTTTATTTAAGCCTGTATCCAAAGCATCTAAATATATTTTAATAGTTGTATTTTATTTAACATTTTTAATGAGGAAATTCATCAGCAATAGAATAGAATATAAAATAAAATAATAAATCACTGAAATAGATATTTTTTATGTTCCTTCATATGCCATGAAATTCAATGTAAACTTAATTCATTTCATACAACTTAATCTTTGTACTCACGGATTACATTTTTGGATAGTGAGCAGGAGAATGGCATAAATCAATAAAATGATAATAGTGTGGGATTATTTGATAAGGAAGGCAAAGAATTTAGTTAATTATCATACTATTTCAATTTATATAATGAAAATGAGTTGTTTAAATAAATGGGTTTTTTAGTTTTGTTTTGGTTTTTTTGCGGAACCGGGGATTGAACTCAGGTCCTTGTGCTTGCCAGGGAAGCACTTATTCCACTGAGCCATCTCCTCGGCCCTAAATAAATGTTTTTAATAACATTATCTAATCCCATTTTCAGAACCAAAACATTTGAAAATATGAGCACTTTGTGAATTTTTCTAGTTTTAATCTACTCAGTGGGTTTCATATAAAACAAACTATAATCAATATTCAACCAAACAAAGGGATTTCTAAGATTTATATATCTATCCATAGAAATTAGTAGAAAGACTATGGCATTAAGAGAGTCAAGAATAAATGATTCACAAATCATTTTCAAGAAAGCATATCTATAGATGATTAATAATTATTAAAGCCAATGCATTAGTAAATAAGAACTTCATGGAGTAATTCATTTAATTATTAATTAAAGAGACAACAACAAAATTGGAATATGTTAAAATAAAATAAACAACAAACATTAACAGTAACAACAGGTCAAAGATATTTGAAAAAACATTCAGAATGATTTATATGAAAAATTCCTAAGGCAACTCTTTCAAGATTTATTGGACAAGGAATAAATAGTTATCAATAGGATGGATCTGAAGTAATTAAGTTAAAATGGAAGAATTCTTTTTTAAAGTAGAAAGAATGAAAGCAACACATAGTACTTGACATATATTAGAAATTTTATAAATAGTAAATAATCTGTAATACTGAAAACTAATCAGGAAATGAAAATTAAAACATCTGCTTCTGAGAGATGTTTATTGAATGTCAGATTTAAAATAGCTGCTCAAATATGTGATATTTTGTTCAATTAATTGATATCTAATTTGATATTCATCTTATTAAGCACAGATTAAACACCTGTGTATTTTGAAGGTTAATACATTCATATGAATGCAGTTACAATTTTAATTTTTATAAAATTCCAAGTTGATTAAATGGTACAAACACTAATTCATCCTAAATTTAAATGGAGATTTCAGTGCATGGCTATGACTCATTTAATACACCAATATTTTTAAAAGGTCCATTTTCTTTGTCTATATAATACATTTAATCTCATGTATTGCAGAATCATGTAATTATATTTTATTTATACCACATATACAAATAAAATCAAAACTAGATTAATCTCCATTTAAATGATTGAATTAAAATGAAATTTAAAAAACATTAAATACAGACTTATGACCATTTAAACACCGTAAGTAATGCCACTTTGGCATGCACAACGTCTTCATGTGAAAGCATAATTAAAA
>NW_004524691.1:9861222-9863078 GCF_000260255.1 Octodon degus | reverse complement strand
GATCAGCAGAATCACATGAAAAATAGCCCCCTTGACTCTGTGGTTAACTTGTCTTAGTATTTTTTGTGATGGAGAGCTCAAAGAAATAATCATGATCAATTTATTTCTATTACAGAATTTTAATTTGTGGTTTTCAAAAATAAAACACTTACAATATTTAGAAACTACATAGAACTAATAACACAAGGAAATAAAACCTGGGCAGAATCTGATCATTTGTTACTGACAGTTCTGAAAGATAATATCAATATTTGTATAAAAATGTACACCCAAATAGTCTCAAGATTCTATATGTTAGGGGATAGGTCAAAAATTGTTATCATACAGAAATATTTAGTTTAATGATTCACAAGTAACTAAAAATATAGATTAGATTAAAATTTTTCTCTGTTCATGTTTTGTTACTGTAACAAAATACTCCAAGGTGGAAATTTTAAACCTAAAAGAATGATGAGATTGGTAGCAAAGAGTGCTGTTTTTACACGAGACCTGGTTAGAGGGTGTGAGCCACTGGGAATAACCAGAGGTATCATTTTCTTATTTTAGATCCCCTGTCTTTTTTCTGGCTTCAAGATTTGAGTAGATTTGTTCAATTACACTCTTCTCCCTTACCATGTCCGCATTGTAATCAGCTGCCAATTAACTGAAAAATATATGGAAATAAATCACTTCTGTTCCAAATGTGTGGATCATATTTTGTCCCAGACATAAATATCTTCTTCATTAGAAATATGTTATTTCTAAAACTATTTTATATGTATGTGTATTTCATACATTTTTTTCATAATTTCCATATATATGTTTCATAGACAGTTTGTTTTTACCAGCAAACTACTGGGAATGTGTGAACTAAGAAAGTGATTCTTTTTCTCATTGCTATTGTTAAACTTACTTGGAATGCCCTTGTTACTTAACTAAGATAAGGAAAATAATTTAAAAGTTATATAACTGGAAATAAGAAATAAAACTGTTCACATTCACAACGACTTTATTGTTTACGTAAACTTCTCCTCCTCCAGTAAATAAGCTATACTAATGAAAATAATAGGAAAAATATATATACACATATTATTTTATTTTATTTTTTAATGTTTTAAATTGTATTTGGTACGTGTCACCATGCAGCTAGGACTCGTAGTGGTCCTCCTGTTTCCAGCCTCCCCAGTGCTGGGATCACAGGCGTGTGCCACCACGCCCGCCTGACTTGGTCCAGGCTCAGCACTCCTGGGGTGGGGCCAGCACTGCAGGGATGCCGGGGATCAAACCCAAGTCCCTGCACTTGCCTAAGCAGGTGCTGAGACCACTGTGCTATCTTGCCAGTCCTTATATCTTATAATCAAATGTTAGTACAGAAAAGCCAGCTGTTTCCTATAAGTCCTTATTAACAATTAAAATTTAAAATTGTAAAAAAAAAATCTTTGAAAAATATCTTTGGCTATAAGATAAAAATACAGATGTACCACATATACAGAGTTGCAGGTTCAATAACTCTGAAAGAAAATAAATCACTTTAGTAAATGGAGAAATATTACTCATTAACATGTGAAAAGATTAAATATTTTAAGGAGCTGGGGAGATGGCTCAGTAGAATATGCGCTTCCCTGGCAAGCGCAAGGGCCTGAGTTCAATCCCCGTTCTGCCAAAAAAAAAAAAAAAAAATTTTTAATTACCAGTTCTTCCATACCTGACCTGAGTATGATCTATAGTTACATTCTTTGCATCTGAGTAATATTCCACCGGTTCTATGAAATCTTTGTTGGATTTGCAGCAAGATATTTCATAGATATAGGAAACTGATTGTAATTTTTATATGGAAAGGTAAAGACTTAGAATAGTCAATGTAATAATAAAGAACA
>NW_004524691.1:9850421-9860282 GCF_000260255.1 Octodon degus | reverse complement strand
ATATATATAGCATAGCCAAAGTAATTGTGCTACTAATTTCAATTGGTTTATTGAAAGGAACAGCTAATGTCTAAATTTTCATCAATGATAAAATTTGATCAATTTTTCTTACCTATATCTGGAAATCTGAACAACTACATCAAAAATAAGTTTGTGATATAATAAACATAATAAATTTCCAAAAGGAAAAACAAAGTTTTGGAAAAAATTGGGGAAATAAATATAATACCAATCTACAGGTTGGGCAAATATGTATGTACATAAATGGAATTGCACCTAAAGTTGTCATTTCCTGTTGCTGTAGCTGAGCAGCACGGAGAATATACTATAAGGAAGAGGTTATTTTAGCACAAAATCTGAAGGATGAATGTTCAGATTTCAGTGGCAGCATCTGCTGGGTCTCTCCCTCCTCCTGATTGTTCTGCAGCAGGCACTCTGCCTGAGGTTATGAATGGGAGAGGTGCTCTGTGCTCTAGATCAAATTACTCCTCTTTGTATTATCAATCCATGTATCTATGAATGTGAGAACTATACATAAATCCCATACGTAATCTTAACTACTCCTGAGAGCTTTCATCTCGAAAATACTCTTAAAAATTAGCAGTTAATTTAGATTAGTGTGAACTTTTTCAGCATTTCAAAATGTAATGAAATTTCAACTTAACATTTGATAAACATATTCAAACCATGTCACAATACTAGAAAAAGTTTAAAAAACATCGAAATAAGAAAACAATGACTCAGTGAAAAATGATTCAACCTGTGAACAGATATTTCATGAAAGAATATGTACAAATTGAAAACGTTATACCAAAAAATGCTCAATATAATTTTCATCAGGAAACTACAAACCAAATATTGAGGTAATGATTACATGTTTTAGCAAAGCTAAAATCTAAAAACTACGAAACCATTAAGTCTTATCAGCATGAAATTATAAGAGAAATCATTCATTACTGGTGGAAATGCAAAATAATGTTGTCTGTTTTAAATATTCTTTGAATTTTTTATAGTACAATAGGAACCAGTCATTGTGCTGCTGTAATTGTTTATCTAATTGAATCGAAAAGTTATGTCTAAACACAGATCTGCTAACAAATATTTACAATGGCTCTTCCCTTAATCACAAACAACTGGAACAAAAGATTTTTTTAAGTGGTGAATAGAAAAGCCAACTCTGGTACAACCGCACAATAAAATGGAAGCAATTAAAACCTCCAAAAGATTGAGGAAATGAAAAATAATGCTAAGTGAATGAAATTGGCCTGAAAATGTTACATATTATATAATTTATTACATTCTTAAAAAGGCAAAGCTATTTTAGACATTAACAATACAATTGGTGGTCAGCTTTTCTGGTGGAGATTCATAAAGTGGTGCACAGAATTTTTAGGAAGGAGAAACTACTGTTATGATATTACAATATTGGAAAATGACATTTGAATTTGCAAAATCTTTACATATTTATGGCACAAAGATTGAAACATTGAATAAAAAATTTTAAACACTATTTAGGAGGTGAGAGTTTCCCTGATAAAAAGCAGAATGTATAACTCAAACAATACAATCACAAATATTTTAACCAACACTCTCAAGGCAGACAAGAAAGAAGTTGTTGGTTTACAAATCTTTATGAATATGTCAGAGTAAAAGCAAAAGAAATTCTATACAGAAAAATATTGTATCTAAACATTTAAAATAAGATATTAAATTTGATAAATTAGTTTGCTATGAAAGTATCACTTAAGAGGTTGATAAATGCACACATGAATACATACATATTTGTACTGAATAATTAATGAATAGTTGATGGGTGGTAGAGATTAGATTAATTAGTCATAGACTGAGAAGGCATATATAAACTCTAGAAATTGACCTACATGGAGATGTTGATATGAACTCATGTTTGGTTCAATATAAATGTAGATGTTTAACCATAAAAATTTTGTAAATATAGTATGTGCACAGAAATGGGTACCACATAAGCATATTTCTTAGATTTAGCCACAAAAAGATCTAAAAAATTCAAAGAAATCCTACATGACGCATATTGCACAGAACACATTTTCTCAAAATTCTTAAGGACCTAAATATAAACTGTGATGCTAGCACAGCAAAGAAATATCTAAGGAATTGTGAATACTAAATAAAATTTGATATCATAGGCAGGAGTTTTGAGAGGACAGTCAAACTGGGTGACAAATACTGAAGAGTTGGTAGCAACTCCTCAATCAAGAGGCATATGATTAGATTGGATCCAGAAACAAAGACCTGTAATATGCAGGTTAGAAAGGACACATTGGTGTCGGGGAGATGGCTCTGTTGAATGAAGGCTTCCCTGGCAAGTGCAAGGGCCTGAGTTCAATCTTGGTTCTGGAAAAAAAAAAAAAAAAGGACTCATTGAATTTTAAAGGCGATTCACAGTCTAAAAATCAACAGATGAAAATAATATTCCTTGCAAAAGAAGCCAGAAAATAAGTGGAGGTAGATATCCTAATTTTGACAAAGTGGACTTTAAGCCACACTGATCAGAAGAAGCAAAGAAGGTCATTCCATATTGGTAAAGATAATGATTCAATAACAGAAGATAAAATTTATAAATAGATGCACCAGACCCAGGCACACCAAGCTTCATATACAAATACTACTGAACATAAAAAAATCACAAAAACATCAACAAACTACAGTGTAGGATCTCAATAACCCAGTATCACAAACAGATAAAGTAAGTTTAAAACATCAACAAGGAAATATCAGAGTTAAAACACACATCACAATAAATGGATTGAATAGATGCCTGAAGTATGTTCCACCCAAAAATAGAATTCCTGTTCTTCTTAGCACCACAAGAGACTTTGTGCAGAATGTACTACATACTAGCCCAGAACAGCAAAAGCAATCTTGGGTAACAGATTTAAAGCAGAAGGTAACACAATCCCTGACTAAAAGTTATGCCACATAGCTACAGTGATAAAAAGAGCACAGTACTGTCACAAAAATAGACATGTGGAAGAATAGACTAGAATAGTGGATGTAAAACATCTTTAGGCACTTTAACTGTGATTTATGACAAAGAAATACACACTGAAAATATACACTACAAAAAAGATACAATCTTTACCAAAAAAACATTTGGGAAAATTGGCTATCCATACACAGAAAATTGAATGTAAATGTGTATCTGCAACCATGTATTAAACTAAAATAAGAATAGATTAAAAGTATTAATATTAAAACTGAAACAATTTACTGGAAGAAAAAATAAAAAAATGTTGACGACCTTCTGAAGAGATCACCAATTCCACAATAATCATATAAAGCACCAACGAATTGGATTATATTAAATGAAAAAGGTTATGCACAACAGAGAGTGATGTAACAACCTGAAGAATGGGAAAATGCACTACATGAACAGCTATTCTTCAGATGTGCTAAATATCTAAACCATATAAAGGACTTAAACACTGGGTTATATTAAGAACCCCCCCAAAAAAATTCATAAAAAACTGGTCAATAAAAATTTAAAGTTATTTTTCAGAAGAAGAAAAAAATATGGGCAATAAATAGGTGAAAAGGGCTGGCCAAATAGCTCAGCAGATTAAAGCACCTGCAAGCAGGTTCAGGGGCCAAGGGTTCAATCCCTGGGCCTATCATGTCGGCCCTACCCCCAGACTGCACTGAGAAGGAGATTGAGACTGGGTGTGGTGGCTGTAATCCTCCCACTTAGAAGACTGTAAACAGGAAAATCACTACAAGCCCAATCTAGTAGTGAGACCCTGAACACCCTGTTGACCCTGCCCTAAAATGCAGAAAAAAAAATAGATGAAGAAAATAAGAAAGAATTAGATAAAAGCAAGTGTAAAAACCACAGATTTTACTTTCCTCCAGAAAAAAAGGCCATCATCAAGTAATAAAATATTAAAAACTGCTAGTGAGGATGTAGTGAAAAAATAACGTTCCTATATTTTTGGTGGGGAAATAGACCCATATAGCCACTCAGCTAATCAGTACATATAGTCCTCAAAAAATTACAAATAGAAATTTATTTTGGTCCAGGATTCCCTTTCTAGATACCTAGATAAAGACATCATACACAGTGGTATACACATTCCTATATTTATAGTAGCAAACTCATAATAGGTAAATCTTGAAAACAGCCTGTCAAATGACCTTCACCAGATTAATGGAAAACAAACTCTGATATTTATACACTCCTGAACACTTCACTGAATCAGACATGATATACTTCAGTCATTTGAAAGAAAATGAGTGCATCTTGAAATCGTAATTTTAAATGAAATAAATCAGTCACACTTGGTTTCTCCTAACTTAAGAACATAAAATAAGGAGCAAAAGTATAAATATATGAAAGATGGAACTTTCACAAAAGCTATGGGGACCAAGAGCAGAAGTGAGTGGGGATATAAAAGAAGGGGCAAAAAATAGTTAAGATTGATCTGGCCACCATAGCTCACCCCGAAGACCACTGGGGAGACCTGGTGGGCTAACCCGTGTCCAGCCAGCCTTACCAGCAGAGTTTGTTGAGTCCAGCCACAGCCCTCACCATGAAGACCACCAGAGAATCCTACCAACCACAGAGACCTGTAGCCTTGTGGAGCCCTACCCTGTGCCAATCCACCATCAGGAGAGCTTTGCACAGCTTTGGCTGCACTCACCATCATCGCAGCCTACTAAATGTTGGAGTTGGCCCCTCTCATTAATGAGGCAGAAACTACATTGAACCCCATATAGCAGAAGCCTTGGCAAGGCTAACCTGCCCTCCCATTCTCCTGAGGGTCTTGCTGACTTGCACTCTGCCAGTCTACCATCACATCAAAAAATGACAAAAGAAAAAAACAAAGGGCAATCTCACACTTCTGGCCTACCCAAAATAAGTACCAGAGACAAAGTTATAGAAGAACTTGGAGTTTACACACCTGAAATGTCTGAGATGACAGCAACTGAAGAAAGGAAACAACTCCATCAGGCGAAGGAGGAAACCAGATAAGAAGTAACTTTTTAGGTAAAAATGAAATGATGACAATAATGAAAGAATTGTACGATACATCAAAGGAAGACACAGATTAAAAAAAAAATAGAAAAGAATAGGAAAATGATGGAACTATTCAAAGAACAGTACAAGAAAGAATTAGAATGTGTGAAACAGATTCAAAAAGATATCAAGGACACTAAAAATTCTACTGAAGCTGGCAAAACTGCTGGAATGAAACAGAAGATAGAATTTCAGAGGTTGGAAGCAGCATCGCGACTAGTGAACATGAAAGGAAACACCTATTAAAATAACAAGATACAAGAAAATAACACAACAGCTGCGAGATGATGTAAAGAAAAATAAGACTAATAGATACGAATGAAATAGTTGGGATGACACAAAAGACATTCAAAGTGTGTTTACAGAAGTAGGAGCATAAGGGCATGACCGATAGCTCAGGAGATTAAAGCAGCTGCTTAGGCGGACACCAGGACCAGGGTTCAAACCCTGGAGTGCCCTGCCCGCCCCATCCCTGGGGCCCACTGAGATGGCAATTGAGACTGGGCAACTGAGAATAGGCATGGTGGTACACACCTGGAATTTCTGTGCTGTGAGTCTAAAAACAGGAGGATCACTATGAGTGCAATCTGTGTAGTGAGACCCTGCAGACTTTATACCAAATACATAAAAAAAGAAGTAGCAGCAGAAAATTTCCCAAGCATGGGAAAAGAATCTGATATGCAGGTAACTAAAGAGTATAGAACTCCAGCTACCAATAATCAAAATATATGGTCACCAAGATAAGATATCAGAAACTGAGCAAAATAACAGAATATTAAAAGCTGTTACAAGGGGCCTGCCAGATAGCTCAGTAGATTAAAGTGACTGCTTAGGCAGACATAGGGACTGGGGTTCAATCCCAAGAGTGACATGCCTCGCTGCTGGGACACACTAAGACAGCGATTGAGATTGAGCATGGTGGCATGTGCCTGTAATCCCAGTGCTTGGGAGGCTGAAAACAAGAGAATCACTACGAGTCCAATCTGTATAGTGAGACCCTGTAGACTCTGTACTAAACACATTTAAAAAATAAAATAAGGGAAATAAGAAACAGAGCACCTATAATGGAAAGCCTATGAGAATCATGGCAGATTTCTCAACACTGGCTATAAAATCAGAAAGAACTTAGGTTAAGATACTTGAAAGAGTGAAAAGAAACAACTTTCAACTCAGATTGATGCATCCTGCAAAACTATCTATCAAATTTAGTGGAGGGATTAGATACCACATGAAAAAGAACAACTGAAGAAATGCACTACAACCAAAGCAACCCTATAGAGTACTGATAGATATTTTAGAGTGATACAAAGCAGACAACACATCAAGAAGAACAACAGAAGAGAAGAATCAAGCAGAACAAGTAATTAAGCAAAGGGGAAAAGTAGGGATCCTACAGTAGGAAAACAACATGAAGAAGATAAGCCAATGCATATCAATTACAACTAACAATGTAAATAGCCTCACTTCACTAACCAACCAAAAGAAGTAGACTGGCAGAGTGGATCAAGA
This sequence comes from Octodon degus, assembly GCF_000260255.1. NCBI lineage: Eukaryota > Metazoa > Chordata > Mammalia > Rodentia > Octodontidae > Octodon > Octodon degus. The sequence continues at coordinate 9,853,720 of NW_004524691.1, read as the reverse complement.
AAAAAAAATCCAACAATATGCTGCATACAAGAAAATCATTTAACTCAAAGAGAAATTAATAAATTGAATTTCAAAGGATGGAAAACAATACTCCATGTGACAAAAACCCAGAAAAAAAAATCAAGGATAGCTATTCTGGTTGCTGAAAATGTCAACTTGAAACCAAGAGTGATTAAAAGAGAAAGAATGTTACTATGTACTTGTTAGGGGAAAACTGCAAGAGGAAGAGATAACAATTACAAATATAGATATATAGATGGTCCCAGTGTGGGACCATCTATATTAACAGACATGAAAAATCTAATGAGCAATAAATAATTGTATTGGGGGACTTTAACACCCCATTAACCCAAAGAAATAGATCAGCCATGCAAAAATGAACAAGGAAATAACACCAAACTTGTGAAAAACTAGATGTAGTCTTCTAGAGAATGTTCCACCTAATACCATTAGAATACACATTTTTCTCATCTGCTCATTGGACATTCTCCAAAATAGATCATGTACTAGCACATAGAACATGCTTAAATAAATGCAAAAGAATTGAAACTGTCCCAGGCATATTATCTGGACGTAGTACAATGAAACTAGAAATTATTGACAAAAGAACCAGCAAAAACTCTATGAACGGGGCTGGTGAGATGGCTCAGTGGTCTAAAGCACCTATTTAGAACAAGCTTAGCAACGCACAGGGACCATGGTTCAATCCCCCCGCAGCACCACATGGCAGCCAGCCCCGCCCCCTGGTGGGCTGAGCTGGCCACACACACACAAATAAATAAAAATTTTAAAAAACTCTATAAACACATGCAAACTAAATAATACACTCCTGAATAATCAATGCATCCTTGACATAATTAAATACTATTAACTATCCTAGGAGAACAAAAAAGCTTCACTAAGAGACTTGTAGATTATAAGCCAAATTCAGTAACATAACAGGATACAAAGTTAGCATTCAAAAAATAACAGCATTTCTATACACAATGAATACACTGAGAGAGAAATGAGGAAACCACACCTTTCACAAATAACCCCACCCCAAAACAAAATACTTAGGAATCAATCTCACAAAAGAAGTAAGAGATTTATAATGCAAAAATTATAGTACTCTGGAAAAAGAGATTGAAGAGGATTTCAAATAATTGAAAGATATTCCTTGCTCCTGGATAGGAAGAACCAACATTGTAAAAGTGGCCATACTTCCAAAATTGTTATACAGATTTGATGCAATCCTAATTAAAATATTATTGGTATACCTTACAGATCTGGAAAAATAATTCCTAAAATTCACCTGGAACCAGAAGAGACATAGAATAGCAAAGCAATCCTTGGTAACAAATGAAAGCCTGGCAGCATCACCATCCCTGACTTGAAATTACACGACAAACTTCTGAGAAAAAATTGGCATGATACTAGAAAAAAAAAAAAAAAGAAAAACAGACCTGAGGATCAGAGGAACTGAACTGATTGGAAGATGTAGTCACAACAACAAGCACACTCAGCCACCTTATCTTTGACAACGAGACCAAACATGTTCACTGGAACAAAGATAGCCCTTAATAAGTGGTGCTAGTAAAACTGGCTTCCCACATGCCAAAGGTTGGAAAGGTCTCTCACCATGTAGAGACTACAGTCAAAAGGGATCAAAGATTTAAATATAAGAACGAAAACATTAAATTTACTACAAAAGGGGCCAGGGAGATGGCTCAGTGGAATAAGCGCTTCCCTGGCAAGTGCAAGGTCCTGAGTTCAATCCCCGGTTCAGCAAAAAAAAAAAGAAAAAGAAAAAAAATAAATTTACTACAAAAGAAAGTAGGCAGGAACTAAGGAGAAATGACTAGCAGACTAAAAAGAAAACTGACAAAGTGAGAAACAATTATAGCAGACTATCTGTAAGATAAAGGACTCGTCTCTAGAACATATAAAGAAATAAAAAATTAAGCCACCAAATTTCAAAGACCCAATCCAAAATTGGGCATCTGAGATGAATATACACTACACAAATGAAGAGATACAGATGGCAAGTAAATATATGATGAAATATTCAATGTCATTGGTTATTCAAAAATTAAAACAACACCAAGATAACATCTTACGCCACAAAGAATGGCTATCACCTAGAAGTCAACCAATAACAAATGCTGCAGAGGCTGTTGGGAAAAAGGAACCCTTCATTAATGGTGGGAGTACAGGTTAGTACGGCTATCACAGAAATCGGTACGGAGGTTCCTCAAAAAGCTAGGATTGGAGGTCCCATTCAAGCCAGTTACTCCCCTCCTAGGTATTTTTCCAAAAGAGCTGAAATCATTATACTATAGTGACCTGTGTGCACCCTTGTTCGTAGCAGCATTATTTGTCATAGCTAAATCTTGGAAACAACCCAAATGCCCATAAATAGGAAAAGATAAAAAAAAGATATGACATTTTTACACAATGGAGTAGTATTCAACTATGAAAAAGATATATTTGAGGCTTTTGTAAATAAATGGGTGCAGCTAGAGTCTATACAGGTGAGTTAAAAAAAATCAGATCCACATGTATAACCACTGCATTATCTCACTAATGTGAGAACCTGAGAGAGTAACAAAAGTCTGGAAGGTACAAAAGATACTGCAAAAGGAAAGGAAATTGCTCAATGGGAAGGAAATCTGGGATGAGGAAAAGGACAAATGAAAGAAGGGAAAATTGTATTTGGTATTTATGTGCAATATTTTGGATAATTGTGCTGTCGATTTCTGCTGGTCTTTTGAAAGAAGCAGTTAGTACTTAATTTTTTTAACACTGATTTGTTTCCCTCTTTTGAATTTCATATGATTTCTCTGGTTTTTTTTTTTTAAACAAATCTCACACATTTCTATCTGGTAATGCGAACAGCTAGTTTGAGGACAGCATCATGTAATACAGTAATAATTGTTGAATTTCTGTTATTTTGGTTAGTGATAACTTGTATCAGTTATAAGGCTGTTTTTGTCTTTAAATTTCTATTTTGTGTTCATTAAAAATAAAAAACATATATGTAATGTGCATATGAGTGCCCATGGTAAATGTTATTGTTATGTACAGACAACTTATAGTAAAAATATTAACCAAGTAAGTATTAATCTCAGAAATGAGAGTTTTACCTGTGCAATCTAATAACCCCAAATTTCCACCTTTTAATACCACTAAAATGGATGTTAGAATTTCAAAGTTTGAGTTTGAAAGTATAAAATATTCAGGCTGTTACATTCTATTAATATTTTTCAACAGACATGTCTGGAATTTCTAGTCACTATTTGGCAGTGACTTAAGCAATG
>NW_004524691.1:9844922-9850251 GCF_000260255.1 Octodon degus | reverse complement strand
AACATTTGAAAATTCTTTCTTTCTTTCTTTCTTTCTTTCTTTCTTTCTTTCTTTCTTTCTTTCTTTCTTTCTTTTTCTCTTTCTTTCTTTCTTGGTATTTTTACAGAAGGGTCTACAGGGTGTTCAGGGTCTCACTACTAGATTGGACTCATAGTGATCGACCTGTTTACAGCCTCCCAAAAACTGGGATTATGGGTTCGAAACCAAGCTCAGTCTCAATTGCTGTCTCAATGCGCCCCATGGGCGGGGCTGGCATGGAAGGCCGGGGATCGAACCCTGGCCCCTGAGCCTGCTTGTAGGCTCTATAACCTGCCAAATTATTTGGCTGGCCTTTGAAGGTAATTTCAGCGATCAGAGAAAGCCTGTCTGAGAAATTTATGTGCCATAAACATGAATAATGAAAAGTATCTTATTTAGTAAAAGTTGAAAAAATTACATTTCTAGGAAAAATAAATAATAATGAACAAGAAAAAACTGTCCTTGGCTGGTGACCTCATGCAAGGATGGCTACCAAACAGAAGATGCTGAGTGAAGGTGTATAAGCCAGCGCTAGTAAAGGCTGTAAAATAGAAATTATTCTTCAATTTTTCTACTCTATGATTATCTTTACAGCGGAACAGCATTTAATTTCGGTGGTAAAGTAAATTAAAAGATTCCTAGAAGTACATACGTTATTCTTAGTTGTAGAGAATGAGACATGTTAAACTGATCCGCGGTGCTTAGACGGCAGTGAATGTAAACATTTTACAGTGGCGTGCGATTATAAAAACATACCTCCATAATCTACCCTGATTCAGTGGGCTCTTCAGTTATAGTGATGTTATATCAAGGAATACGAAGGCAATCTAAGGTTCATTAATAAGGCCCTTAGCTTTTAAAATGGTGAAAATTTCTACATTATGCCCTGTCGTAAATTGCATATGCTTGCTTATGTAATAATGCCTATGCTTGCTGTTATTGAAATTAGTCAGGATGGTTGAGCAAAACCATGTGCCACAGCAGCAAATACTGAGCTATATGTAGTCAGTGAAAAAGAGTGAAATATTTCTTGGTGGATAGGACATGATTAGAAGAAAGTCATTTTCAGACACTTTAATAGGAAACCCGGAAATATCTTCGAAAACATTAAGGTGCTTTCTTCGTGTTAGATATTTGGCCGCTGATTTGTGAGAGGCTGGGAGGTTTCTGACCTTTAATCTTCGGTCTCTGTTTTGCCACAGCATCTTAATATGTAGTTAGTTCTTTATAAGATAGACTTGTGATATAAAGACTACTTACTTAACAACTTTACATCCAGCTCTGATAGAGGTATGGCATTTTACACAGTGAATTTAACTCATAGTTTTTCTGTTTTCTAAATAAAATGTCTGTTTAATATTGCCTAGCTCATCATATTGCTATGAGAAGCAAACAAGAAAGCATAATTGCTTATCAATTATGCTATAACATTGTCTTGGATGCATAGCAGGGAATCCTATTATCAACTGCACTTAGAGTTCCACCTGCACTCACAAGGTCACAGATATTTTCTGCTTAGTCTCCCATTCCAAACACACTGAAAGGGAATGTGGTTGTTTCCAGAAAGGTCCCCTTGATGCATGGCCCAGTTAGGGTCCGAAACTTGAGCCTAGAGTTGTTCTTGTCCAGGTTTAAGGTAATGAGTATTCTTCAATATATGAAAAATGTCAACACTATTTTATACTTTGAATACCTGCAATGTACAAAAGATGGGAGAAGATTCACTAAGTGAGGAGTTTAAATACAGTGGTTCTCTCTTTCAGGATTTACGAAAATTGGCCTACTGAAGTTTTTTTGAAAGAGGCTTAGAATTTCTTGACATTTATTTTTGACCTAAAGGATAATTTCAGTTATAGGAAAGATAACTATTACACTTACTATAAACACAAAACAAGATAGTGCCATCTAATTTTATTTTTAATTTTTAATGTGTGAATTTTAGAATTGGTTTATAATTTAGATAGTTCTTATTATTTGCAGCATTCGAAAACATATTTAGAAAGAAAAGAAACTATGAACTGTAAAGTGACATTCCAATGTAATCAATGGCCATATTCATTTGCTCAGGTATAAAACCAGGGCAGGCAGACACATAAAAACGAGGCTCATGTAGAATGTATAAAGAGCAGTCATCAGCATAGTTCATTTCCTACATAATCCCACTTACTAATTTTATAGCATTTGCATCAAAATATTTGGAAGTATGGTGCAGCATTGGTGCCAAGATTCCAGTGAAAATCTCTCTGGTAGGAAACATGTTCTTCAAGATTGGGCATTATTCTTTTGCCTGTTGTCCTTGTTCTTTTTACTGTCATCATTGTTGACCATTGCTTCTATTATGCTGTAATTTTCCAAAGACTATTTCTTGACTCATTGAGTGTATGAATAAATGAATGAATAATTGTCTCAAAACTGTCACTTATTATCTTTATCTAAAATTCTCTTGTAGGGCTGGCCAAATAGCTCAGCAGATTAAAGCACCTGCTTAGGCAGACTCAAGGGCAGGAGTTCGATCCCCAGGCCTGAGATGCTGGCCCCGCCCCCGGGGCAAACTGAGACAGTGATTCAGACTGGGTGTGGTGGTGTGTGCCTGTAATCCCAGCACTTGGGAGACTGTAAACAGGAGGATCACTATGAGTCCGGTCCACACAGTGAGACCCTGTAGATCCTGTAGATCCTGTCCTAAAATACAAAAATAAAAAATAAAATTATCTTGTTAAATGTTCAGTGTTAACATAGTCTCAATATTACATGTGCTAGGATACTGCTGTAAAATAATTGTATGCACACACCAGTGGTTAAAGACAAATAAATAAATGCTTATTATTAGTGTATATCTCAATTGTACAAAATGTTCATTTTTTTAAAAAATTAGAGTTAGGTTTTTGTGCAGAGAAAAATATTTATAATATTACAAGCCATATTATATATATATATATGTATATATATATATATATATATGAAAATATATTAGTAAATGAGCAAGACTCCATATATCTATTACTTTTACATTTTAGGCTTAACTGAAAACCTAAATTATAGTAGGCCAAATTTCTTCCATTTATGTCAATAACTGCTGATAGCTATGTCATTTCTAAGAATACCTGATGTTTAACTTGGAAAATTTGAAGTAATTGAAGGTTCACTGTTTTCAATTTCATAGTGTCTCTTATTCATAAATAGTAATAACTTCTATCATAAATTACTAAGGATTGTGTATTTCTTTATTCTATTACATGACATTTAAATGAAAATGGTGATGTTATGTCAACCTATTTATACATCGGAATAATGAGTAGGAATGGTAATAATGTGCTCAGCATGGATAGGAGTATAAGCAATCCTTAAGAATAAGTATTTTGAATTAAAGTTCAATTATAACTCAATCTGAATCATTATAAACAAAATAGCAATCATTTATCTTGATAGTGTCTGAAAAAACATGATCACAACTGAAGGATTTCAAAATAGTCTTACAATTATTTTGCAAATTTCCTTATTCTTTGATTCAAATTTCACAGAATGATCTTTTATAAGCTTTCCTATTGCAAAAAAGAAAACTTAGCACAAATAAGTGTTCAATGATTTTGAGCTACAAATTAGTATTCACCAAGTTCATTATAAGAAATTGAGTGTAACAATAAAATGACACACCTCCTTCCTTCGTGCTCCCACTTGCACGTCTCCCTGAGCACACACCCTGAGACCCAGGTATGCGGAAGACAGGCACACTTTCTACTAGTGAGGTGGTTTCCTCTTCATTGTGAATCTGAAGCACTGAGAAAGCCACTTTCTCAAATTCTCAACACTGTCTCACCCATTTACAAGGGTGAGAAGGGCACATTCTCCTTTTTGGTCTATTATCAGCAATGAACTCTGCATAACCATGGCTTAATTTAATTGCTTTATGTGGTACTAAATGCCCCTTTACTGTCTCTCTCCTACATGAAACTTTCCAGTTTTATGAGGTGACTCTCATTACTAATTAAATATTTCTTAATTTCTCCCACAAAAAAGAAAACAAAATAACTTTCACTTGATGATAAGTATCTTAAACTTACCACTTAATTTTGCAACAAATATCCTAAATAAATTTTGTATATATGCTATCTCTACTTCCTCTCTTCTTAAATCTCTTCTGGATTTCACGTTTAGAGTCAAATCAAATTGTGCTTCTCACGAAAGTTCATATTCTCCATTTTATTGAATCCAGTGATCTTTTTCTGGACTTCTTATTTTTTTGACTACTAGTTAACTTTCACTTCAAGTTGCTCATTCTGTCTCCCTTAATGCCTCTTTTTCTTTTCAGTTTCTGGAACTACAGTGCTCTTTACTTCTTCCTGTGTTACTGCAGGACAGTGCTCCAGTTGGCTCTGGGTGAACTCAGTTATCCCCCTTTTCTCTTGAAGTTCTTGAGAAGGACTGTAGAAAGTGGAAAAAATAGCACCTCCTGGGAAAATGGGGAGCCCCTGCTTCAGCTCTCTGTCCAGAGGATGCCTTGCTTTGTTGTAGCTCTGTGGTTCCTGCGGCTGCAGGGAATCAAACTCACTGAAAGCTGCTTTCTGAGGATCTTCATCTGTGGTGACCCAGGGGCTCACGCAGTTGGGAATCTACCTGTCCTGGGCATGGTCCCTAAGTCTTTATGGGACTGGTTCCCAAAGAACCCTAGATTCTGTTGTCCTTTATTATCTATTCATAAGTAATAGAGCCACTTAATGTAGTCTATGGTGTGGGTCTCACCACAGACTTATAGAAGCTACTATAGCTGCTCAGAAGCTGCCTTCACCTTGCCTCTTTCTGAAACATCTATAGGGATTACATTTATATCACTATCACTGTGGTCAGAGACGTAATAGTCCCTTAAACCACTGTATCACTACCCTTTGCTCTTTAGTCAACAAAACTATTAGGATGAGTGTTACAAATTTGAAATGATATCTACCCTGTAATCAAAACCCTATGATCAAACCTGGAGTTCATAAAATGCCTCAGCAGCCCTTGCTTCAACAAGCTCTTTTTTGTGTCTGAGTCTGTTTTCTATATCCATTCTTTTGACCATCTCTCTCTTCTGGATACACTGCTGATCCTTGAATATACCAGTTTCTTCCCTGAGAGTCTTTTCACTGTTATAAAATGTTCTTCTTCTTCTTCTCCTTCTTCTCCTTCTTCTCCTTCTTCTCCTTCTTCCCCTTCTTCTCCTTCTTCTCCTTCTTCTCCTTCTTCTCCTTCTTCTTCTTCTTCTTCTTCTTCTTCTTCTTCTTCTTCTTCTTCTTCTTCTTCTTCTTCTTCTTCTTCTTCTTCTTCTTCTTCT
>NW_004524691.1:9843221-9844822 GCF_000260255.1 Octodon degus | reverse complement strand
TCATCATTGCAATGGGAATTGAACTCAGGATCTTGTATTTGACAGGCAGATGCTATACCATTGAGCTATATCTCCAGCCCCCTACTGTTCATTATTAAATCAGAATGTGCAGGGGTATTTATTTATTAAATTCAATGAAATATCTCAAATATCTGGAAGTTTATTTATATTTTTACTACTGTAATAATATTTATTGAAAAATTGCTCTTAGAATTCCTTTATTTATGCAATATTGTAGGACTGTGGTGTTCAGCATTTATTACATTTCTCAGTGTGTGTGTGTGTGTGTGTGTGTGTGTGTGTGTATTTCTATGTGCAACTGGCCCCATGCTTATCATCACTGTACTGTAATTATTATATAGTTCTTTGCTTGAAGCCAGCTCAACAGGAAGCCCCAAAGCTGGCTGTTTTCATCAGCTATTTGCATTTTATGCTGCATATTTTTATTTCACTTTGTGGACTTCCCCCCCCCCATTTTCTGTTTTATTTATGTTTTTGTTTTGTTTTATTTTCTGGTGTTTGGGGTCTTATTATGTACTTCAGGCTAGCATTAAACTCACTGTTTTAGCCCAGGCTAGCCTCAAGCTCTCAGCAAACCACTTGGCTCAGCCTCCCAGTTGCTGAAATTATAGATATAAACCATCAGGCCTAATCACTTTCAGGTGTCTTGATTTTTTTTTTTTTTGTCTTTTTTTGTGGAATTTTGGTTAATATAAATAGGTGCTATCTTTTGTGCACTATTAAATCAAAAAGGAAAGATTTCTATCTTCACCCTCATCTATCTTTGTCTTCATTGTGAGTCCTAATTTTCTGTAGGTTTTTTTCATATCTTTCTTTAGCCTCACAGTATAATAATTAGGTGCACAATTAGGAAACTGGCTGAAATCCCAGGGCTATCTACATTCTCCTAGCTGTGTCTTTGGAAAAGCTATCTAGTAGTTCTATTCCTTAGTTTCTATATTCAGAAGTCACAGATAATAATTGTGCATCTCAGAGGTTTTGTGTGAAGATAAATGGAATGGAGAGTGGGTCACGTTAAATTAATGTTTTCTCTTTTTCTGTTAAAATACCTAATTCTTGCTGATTTCTACACTATTTTTATTAAATTCCATTTTTCTTCCTCAGAGTATTCTCTCAAAGCAGATCTGCATGAGATGAATCATCATGTTTTAGTGATATAATTTGCTTTTTTCTTTGCTAATTTAAGTAAATATCTCATGCATTGTTGATGTTAGTGTCTCTGTCTCTCACTTTTACTCTCATGCTCTCAACCCGAGTATTCCTTGTTCAGTAAGAGTGGCTTTCTTTGCTTTCCATATAGTTTTCAATAGGGTGTTTCCTCAGATGCTGAGGCTATAGGAAGAGCACTCAATGTTTTATTCTTCAATGACTTTTGAAGCTTTACTATGTATGCATCTGTCAATACTAAGAAAGGCAGGCATTTTGACACCACTTGTGAAGTATTACCGGGTTCCTTAAGTACTTAATGCTGAGGGAATTATTGCTTGCATTGTGCTTCATATGTTAATGTTACATCCATGAAATATAAAGCTACACTGCTGGATAGGCTTTCTCTATGTTCTCAAGACCATGAAGTATAC
>NW_004524691.1:9841463-9842091 GCF_000260255.1 Octodon degus | reverse complement strand
TGTACAAATAAATTTTAAAACCTTAGAATATATTATTTAATTTGACTATAAAATAATATATTTTGTAGTGAAATATTTAAACAAATGTGTCTAGAATTAATTATGATAAATGCTCACAAGTCTGCTTTGAGATTTTTCTCTGCATGATTATATAACATACACCTTTGCTTGCTAAACCAGCACCAGTTTCTAGTTCATCAGTACCACTTAAAAAATTTCAGTGTACATTTACAGTACACAGTAATTATATTCAAATGGTAAATTGGTACATATATGTAATACAATTGAATCCTGCTCAATTATGTTACTTTCCTACCCTTACTCTTTCTTCCTCTTCTTCCTCCATCCCCATCTTCATTTCCAAAAATCTTTTTTCCTGGTGTCTTTCCTTCATTTTACAGATGTGTTCATATGTCAGTTTTCTCTCATGAGAGAAACAATTTGATGCTTAACTTTCTCTGTCAGGCTTATATCACTTGACATCATGGTCTCAATTTCCACCCGCTTTCCTGCGGATGACGCAGTTTCATTGTTCTTTATGCAGAAGACTGAATCCACCTTTTCATCATGCAGTCATGTGCTACCCTCCGTTCTAACTAGCTGAATCAAGGATGTCAAGGGGACTTCA
>NW_004524691.1:9840155-9841228 GCF_000260255.1 Octodon degus | reverse complement strand
GCTCTGACTTTGCTCAGTGCAACCCACAAGTCCCCTCTCCTGGCTAGCTCTGCTCCCTGCCTTTGGATTCTCTTTCCAGATGTTCCATGCTTCCAGCATCTCCAGCTGCCTGGCATCTCCACTGCGCCTTTAGGATCATGCTTACTGCCTCATGCATTGCTCTCTCGGGAATGATGGGAGGAATGACGACCTTATCACACATTTTTGCCTGACCTTCCAGGCCTTGTTACATAATCTTCATGGAAGCTTCAATTACACCCCCAAATTCTTATGTTCTTTATGCCAGAAAGCCAGCACTATGTGGATACATTAGTCTACCACTTTAAATTCAACCTTACATAAAACTTTTTTGTATAAACCATAAAAAGTATGTGCCATCTAAATTTTCCAGTGCGTTTTTGGTGGCTCTTGCTCAAACCATGAAAAATAGAATGGAGAGAGAGAGAGACAGAGAGAGAGAGAGAGAGAGAGAGAGAGAGAGAGAGAGAGAGAGAGAGAGAGAAATTGAGGGAGCAAGTCTTTAAAATCCCACTTCCTCTATATACATTTAATTATGAACTCATCAAACAATTAATGTTCTTAAGAGTGTAGTACTTTAGTGATACAATCATCTTTAAAAAACATGAGACTTTTCAGATACTCATTTTTGTCTAAATTATAACAAATAAGTATGGTCTAAATATAACAAAAATTTTGGTGGTTCTTGCAAACCAGAAAATAAACAGAATATTGTTCTAGAGGTGAATGGATAAATACACTAGTAAATCTACACCTGGTAATATTATTCAGGAATAAACACTTCAACCATAAAAGGACATAACCTTAAATGCATATTACTAAGGAAAAGATGTCAGTCAAAGAAGAAATTTTGTTGGACAATTCTAATATAATAGTCAAGAGGGACCGAGGATAGAGCTCAGGGGCACAAGCTCCTGCCTGGCAAGTACAAGGTCCTGAATTCAATTCTCAGTACAAAAAAAAAAAAGAAAGGAAGAAAGAAAGAAAGAAAGAAAAGAGAAAGGAAGGAAGGAAGAAAAGGAAGGAAGAAGAAGAGGAAGAAAAAAGAAGAAAGA
>NW_004524691.1:9834182-9839753 GCF_000260255.1 Octodon degus | reverse complement strand
GGAAACAAAGATACTACTTTAAGTAATGTTTTACATAACAATACATTTGATCCCTACATGTTTATTGATCACATTTTTGTTTTATGTGGGAGTTGTGGTTAAACATGTCTGCTAGATAAGAGCAATTAGACAAATGATGCTTGAAAAGTGGGTTCCAGCTCCCTCACAGTTGAAAATATAAATTTAAGAGCAATGGAGAAGGCCTAAGAGATTACAATATTTGAAAAGTAAGACATTTGGTATTCAGATGCCTTCTTTTTTTGGGGGGAGGGTTTTTGTTTGTTTAATACATCTGAAAAGAACACATATACAAAGATTGAAGTGCCAGCCAAATAGCTTAGCAGATTAAAGCACCTGCAAGCAAGCTCAGAGGCTGGGGGTTTGATCCCTGGGCCTGCTGTGCCACTGCCCCTCGAGGATTCACGCTGAGACAGCAATTGAGACTGGGCTTGGTGGCACCCAGCTCTTGGGAAGCTGTAAATAGGCAGATCACCACAAGTCCAATCTAGTAGTGAGACCCTGAACACCCTGTAGACCCTTCCCTAAAAAACACAAAAAAATAAGCAAACAAACAGCAACAAAAACAGCAACACAAAAAACCCAAAGATTGAGACACGAGACAGCATTGGTTCAACACTAATGAAATCTACAAGAATTAGGATTTGAGGAAGGTGAAAAATGCCTTAACATTTTTAAAACTGTAAGCTGCAACAAAAATAAGCTGACAAAGTCCCTATTAACACTAGGAATCTTCATAAGACTCCTTGCATGATTTTTAATATAATTCTTATTGTAAAGGAAAGACCAAAAGAGGACTCCTTTTTATGTGTCTGATTTTAAAATGGGAGTAAAAATATGCGACATGAGCCTGGGATTTCTGGTATTATCAGAGATTAAGAAAGTATTCAGACAAAACCAATTTCACATGGAAATTGCCAAAACAATGCAGAGTCAACTGGAAATGCACCTGTGATAGACTAATTAATGGTCAATTTGACTGGGGACACCCAGCTGAACTTAATAGCATGGTTCTGGACATGAGGACTTTTGCAAAAAGGACAAGAAGTACAATGGATGTGGAATAGGCATGTTGTTGATTTTCCTGAAATGCTTAACATAGTTGATTTTCCTGATAATATCTTGGCTAATTGTGCCATGACAGAAGTTTGGGTCCTCACTGTCACAAGGGTTGGCTGCAGGCCTCAGAGCATTGTCTCTTGGCTCTAGAGCACATGCCTCTGCCTTCTGCCACAGATCTTCCACTCCACTGGTGCAGACTTTCTAGCTTCCACCATTGTCCCTTAGGATTTCTTAGGGGAGATTCTTGGTGTGGACTTATATTAGACACTGCCGTGGCCTCTAGGTCTCCAGCTGGACTCATGCAAAACACTGGAGTGGGATCCAGGCCCTTGAAGGATTCTTCAGTGCTGAAGAACACAGATAGCTCTTCTAACTCTTTTGCATTTGATATTTGGGTGAATAATATAATTATAATACTATATATTATGTGATCTGGATTACATATATTCCATTAAACTGTTGACCACAACACCCAATGAAAAAATACTAGATAAATTTTAACAGTGAAATGAAATTTAATATTTAGTTATTCTCAAGGTATAAAATAATTGCACAATAATCAATGTATCAAGAGATATATCAATAATAACACAAATAAAACATTCAATATATACATAAGGAAAAGGAGCATAGTTTTCCATTCTTAAGTATGGGCTATATCAATTTAGATATCCAGAAGATTAAAAAGCCTATTGAAAATAGATGCAACAGAATGAGTCAATGTGAGGGGAGAATATCAGCTATAGAGGACAAGATTGCTGTTAGCGATCAGGAAGAGAAAGAATCTTAAAAGTAGCAAGAGAGCAAAAAAAATTAAACCCAGCAGCTTCTCAATGAAGCAAAGAGGAGTAACACAAGTTGATGAGAATCAATGAAAAAGCAAGAAAACACACACACACACACACACACACACACACACACAAAAATCTGTTCTCAGAAGTAATGGCAGAAAATTCCCAGGCCAGGACAAGAAGAATTTGATATAAGAATAGGTAAAGCATATAGAGCTGCAATTAGCATTTTTCATTATAACAACAAAGAAAAAATCTACAGCAAAGAATGTAATAGTTAAGATTCCAGAAGTTCTACACAGGAACAGAATATTAAAAGTTGTTAAAGAAAAAATAATCACTTATAAAGGAAAGACTTTCAAAATCACAGCAGACTTATCCACATAAACTTTGAAGTTAAGAAGAGTTTATGATGAAGTATTTCAAGTCCCCAAAGTAATACAAGCCAAATTGATGTGTTCTATAAAACTATCTTTAAAAATTGATGGAGAAATAAAATTTTCCATATCAAAGAACACTCAAATAAATTCATGACCACCAAGCTGGCATTGGACAATGTTCTGAAAGACATACTAGACAGAGATGGTAAGGATTACAACTCCATGAATCCAAACAGAATGAATTTGCTTGGCAAGCAAGCAATAAAGTAAAGGGTTAAAAAAAAGGAACTCATCACAGTAAAATAGCATGACTCGAATAAATCAATACTTATCAGTTATAATCAACAATGTTTATGGTCTCAATTTACCAGTAAAAAAGAGTGGCAGAATGGATCAACAAGCAAGATTCATAAATAGGTTGTATACAAGAGATACATTTAATTAAAGAAGAAATTTATAGACTGGAAGTCAAAGGATGGAAAACAATACTCCATCTCGTAGGAACCTGGGAGAAAACAGGTGCAGCTATTCTATTTGCAGACAAAGTGAATTTCACGTCAAGACTGATTTAGATATAAAAAGAAAATCACTGCATCCTTGTAAAAGGAACTACACAAGAGGAAGAGAGACATACAGCATTGCTCCCAAATATGAAAAACACATATTAATGGACATTGAAAAAATCAAATAAGCACGATGGAAAAGTTCAGTACCACACTGTCAAAAGTGGACAGATCAACTAGATAAAAAGTCAACAATAAAAAAGCAGAACTAAGCCAAACACTTCCTTGCATTGATGACCAGAGTCAAAACAAGAGAGATGTCATTTTGACAGCATGGGTCTCTGATTAGACCTGGAGAAAATACCTTCTAACTACATAAATCTTTTTTACCAAGCAGAATTTGAATTGTAGTAAAAATAGCAGAACATTTTCAGTAGAAGAATAACCTACAAAATACTTAAAATAAACTTCGCAGAATGATCAAATTAATTTTAAAAATGTCTAAGAACAGCACAGCCACTCTTTCTGGTAAAAGAAAAAAAAAGAAAAAAAGAAAAAGAAAAGAAAAACAAAACTACACTGACATTAGTACCAACCATTTGAAATTTATTTCTTTCCATATATTCTTATTTCTTTTTACAAAGAATTTGTTAATATGATTTTTCTTTTTAAAAAATTTTTACCCATTTCTTCATTTGAGAAAGATTTGTAAGTCGGATGTTTTTTGGGAAATCTAGAGCAGTATTTTTAATTTTATAACATATGTAAAGCAGTAATTTTTTCTTCATGAAAAAGTTATTTTTAACTGCTTAGTATAATTGAAAAAATATCTAAAAATACTGTTCTCAGGTGGAAGTGACAATTATACCGGCAGTATTTCCAGCCGCTGCATCCATCTTACCTCAGATTTTGGAAGCCCCAAGAGCAATGCAGGGAGATAACATCCTTCTTCAGATCTGTAAAGAGAATGACAGGAAGCCTCAATTTTAATAAAAAGTTCTGGATAGTTATGAATAAAAATAGCTATATTAATACTATGAAATTATGAATCTTTTACCTGAGCTTATGAGATACCTTGCTGTACATTTTTGCTGTATGCACACTTTTTTCACCCACAGTGGAAGAAAAAATTTGAATGGAATTTTTCTCACCTGTTGTATGTTAGGTAACAAAGATTATATTACTAGTGTTGCCGTTCGTAAGCTGTACAATGTCTAGAATTTACACAAAGCATTCTGACATAGTTTTAAGTCAATAATTCTATCACAAAAAATATAGTATTAAACTAAATCCCACTGATCACACAAGAAAGAACTATCATCACCATCATTATTATTGTTATTGTTATTGTTATTATTAATTATTAACCAGGTCAAATATAACCTTACATAGTATGGATTTATACTGATTAGTAAGTAAATTTTAAACACGTGCTTGCAAATTGAAATTAGCTCATTATGTAAGACTTTTTAGAAAAAAAGTCTTCTTTTTTGTATTTTAGGGAAGGGTCTACAGGGTGTTCAGGGTCTGCCCATTACACTGGACTCGTAGTGGTCCGCATGTTTACAGTCTCCCAAGAGCTGGTATTACAGGTGTGCGCCACCAAACCCAGTCTCAATCGCTGTCTCAGTGTGCCCTAGAGATGGAGCTGGCATGGCAAGCCTGGGGATCGAACCTCCGGCCACTGCTCCTGTTTGAAGGCACTTTAATCCAGTGAGCTATTTGGCTAGCCCTAAAAAGTCTCTCTTTTTTTGAAGTGTTAGTTAAAATGTAATTTCAAATTTTATAACTTACTTGAAAAATTTTTAGTACATTACATTCAATATGACCTTCAACAATGTGACTTTTTCAAGTTATAAAAATATTTCCTTATAAACTTAAACACTGCCCATAGTTACCACAGGACACCTAATAAATATCATATGTGTATTTGTGTGTGAGTGTGTGCATGTGTTTAACTCTGTAGGTGTATCTATGTGTGTTTGTGTGATATTATGAAACAAAGCACGATAGAGGGGCAGATTTGCTACTGCAGGCCTGCAATGCCAGGATGTACTTGAGAAACCTAGACAGTAGGAGCACAGCCCAGGCTCAGCCTGGGGGAGCGGGCAATTTTCTACAACTTTATCCAAAAAATAAAACAAAGAAAGGTAGAACAAGGGAGTTAACTCAGTAGGAAGGCTGTAGGCTCAATCCTAGGACTGAGAAGAGAGAGAGAGAGAGAGAGAGAGAGAGAGAGAGAGAGAGAGAGGAGAAAAACAAAAACTAAAGGAAAAACAATTACCAAAATGAGATTTCAAGTTCTCTTCAGTAAAAGTTAAGAAAAAAAGGAAAGTAAACAAAACACTAAATTTGTCAGGAAACAAACTACAGCTTAAAAGTTGGTCCTCTAACAGATGAAGAACAAGGTCCATAATGAACATAGAATGTGTATTCAGATAGTCCTCCCCTGTGAAGCAAGTTAACCTTTCTACTCTGAATGGTGTGTACTGTAGTTTTGCCTTCCAAAAGAGCTTGCTCAACTACTACATAGTTTTCAGTAAGCAGTAGAGTGAATGATAGGAAATTCCTAAGTAGATTGGAAAATATAAGTAGAAATATTTTATTCTAAGTCTCTAAAATTCACATTTTTCTGAGAAATGATGTGTCATAACTAACAGCGTGAAGGGATTGCCTACAGGGGAAGACACTTGCTGGCTAAGCAATGAATAGAGGACTCATTTTGAGAGTATATAAAGAACTCAGAGCCAGGGAGATAGCTGAGGGGCTCAAGTGCCTGCCTGGGAAGCTCAAGGAAGGAGGGAGGGAGGGAGGGAA
>NW_004524691.1:9825029-9833914 GCF_000260255.1 Octodon degus | reverse complement strand
TCTCAGAAGTAAAAATGGACAATAAACACATGAAAAAATTGTTAAACGTGTCTGGTCTTTAGAAAAAAACAAATTTAAATGCCATTCAGATTCTACTTTATTTCATAAGAAAGACTATTATAAAATATAAAGATAACAAATAAGAAAATAATTTGAGTGAGGATGGATTGTGTTACTTTTGTTCCAGCATTTTTTCTTCCCTTGAATTTATCTACCAACATAGGGCTGGGCAGACAGCTCAGAGGTCCAAGAGCTAGCCTGGCAAGGACCTGTATTCAATCCCCAATACCACATGTGGTGTTTACCCTGGAAGCCCGGGAGTGCTGTGCTGGCCCAAAGCTTGGCATGGCGGCATACTCCTGTAATCTAAGCCCTGGGGAGGCTGAAACAGGAGGATCACTAAAACCCTCAACTGCATAGTGAGACTCTATGATAAATGAATAAATAAATAATTTAAACAAATATTTACCAACATAGTGCCCTGGAATTACTAACATTTTTATTTAAATTTCCATAGGTTATTGGTGCAGTTTCACCAATAATATAGAATACTCACAGCTGAGTACATTGACATAGTGACTCCTGAAACTTCAGCAAATAAAACTATATGGACTATGTCAGCTTAGTTTGTGATTGTATTCGCAGAACCAACTCTCCTGTGCAGTCTCCCAAGTTGTGTTAATAAAAACTTACATAAATTGTTAATATAAAGTAATGCAGATCATTTGATAGCATCCCAATTTTATAAGTTATCAATTGTCAATCCCCAGAGAATTTTGCAATGTCACCCTAATTCAATGTTTCTCAAATTTGACTAAATTTCACAATTTTCTGGGGAGATATAAGGATTCCCGGTGGATGGGCTATTCTCCAAATCAATAAGGCTGTTATCCCTAGAAAGGGAACTTTGTATTGCTACCATTTAAACTTCTTCCTGACAACTTCAGTGCACTAACAAATGCCAAAGACTGCTGGTTCAAACTGAACATTATATAATAAATAACCATTCAACTATGCAACCATGAACATTTCCTGTGCTGGAAATAATGTTCAGTGACCTCATGAACTCAACTATAGTTTTTTGTATGATATTGTTGCTGTTAGTCAAAGGACCCTCCAAAACACTTTCTTGCTAATGGTCCTACAGAAAGTAGGACACTCCTGTAATCCTAGCACCTACGAGGCCCAGATGGAGGACTGCTGCAAGTTCAAGGCCAGCCTGCGTTTGATAGTTTCAGGCACAGCCTGAACTATACAGAAGGACCTTGTCTCAAAAAAAAAAAAAAACAAACCATGTAGGAAATGAACCTTTCCAGACTAATTTTAACATTTCATATATTTGTTTTTCAACCTTGAGCCCTATCACATAAACATCATATCAATTTATGAATTTTTGAACTATACAGAAGGACCTTGTCTCAAAAACAAACAAACAAACAAACCATGTAGGAAACGAATCTTTCCAGACATTTCCAGACTAATTTTAACATTTCATATATCTGTTTTTCAACCTGAGCCCTATCACATAAACATCATATCAATTTATAAATTTTTAAATGAGACTCAATATAGCTATTAAACTTGATGAATGTCGTGGAATTGTCAGTGGCTGAGCTACGGTTACAGCCAGTTATACTCGCACTGCATTGTTGCTATTGATGAATGTCCCAAGGTTTCTACAGCAATAAGCACTCTAAGATTTCATTCTGTGGAACTTTGAAGTAGGGTTGCTTTCTCAGGTATGTAATTTGTAGGAAAAGAACCCATAATTACTTTAAATATCTGCAGTGTGAAATTAGTAATATTTTAAATAAAAGGATGCATGAACTCTATAGCTAATTGTACTCTATTCACTCAGGATTGTCTTAAACATCCTTTCTCAGGTACATATTGCTTATTTATGTGCATATGGAATCTAGTAATAGATTTTGAAGAATACTTACTCTTACATATTCTAAAATGCATACTATATTACTTATGTTTTTCATGTTCATTTGAAAAATGGCATCTTAAGTTCACTGTCAGATGGCATTCTTGATTTGGTTACCTACACTTCATGTAAATATAATTACTGGTTTTTATATTGTTATCATCAAAGCTAGTTATTTAAATCGTTGGAGCAACATATGCTGTTTTTAATTGCTACTCCAAATGTCTGCAAAAAGATTAAGGTAGATTTAAAAAAACTTGATGAATTAACAGCAGACAGACTGTTATAAACAAGCCTTAGTTTATTTTGCTGTAACAGCAGGATGGAGAAAGAATCCTGGGTTGTCCTTCAGTTGTCTCGGTAGGAGGGTCAGAAGAGGGAGGTGTAGACAGTTTGGGATACACAGGCTCAGCTGGATTGAGGTGTCTTCAAGACAGGGAAAACTAGTATCAAAGCCAAGTGCACAACTGTGCTTTATTATTGCTTCCTTTAGTGTTTGCTATTTCCTACCCATGTCTAACACATGCCTGAGAAAGGCATTAGGTAAATTTTGAGACATAAGTAGTCCTCCTTCAAGACTGGCATGAGAAACCATGTCTCACACGTCTTAGCAATGTAAGGACTGGCCAAATAGCTCAGCGGATCAAAGCACCTGCAAGCAGGCACAGGGGATGGGGTTGATCCCCAGGTCTGTGGTGGAGGCCTGGAGCCCAGGTCCCATTGAAATGGCAACTGAGACGGGGCATGGTGGCGCACGCCTATAATCCCAGCTCTTGGGAGGCTGTAAACAGGTGGATCACTATGAGACTGATCTACTAGTGAGACCCTGAGCACTCTGCAGACCCTGCCCTAAAGTACAAAAAAAAAAAAATCCATCTGCAACTCATGGTAGGAAACAGCACTCTGCTTTCTGTTACCAGACTTCATGAATAATAAAATAAATTTCCTTTTGTATGAAAAGCAAGAATAAATTGGTTGAGAAAAATTCAGGTGATTATAAAAGGCTGCTCACTGAATAGTGTATTGGGTTCTTATAATCTCTCTCTATTTTGGGGGAAATTAAAGCACTGGAAGTGGCAGGGTCTGTCTGTAAAGGGCTTGGATCTTTACTGCAGTGTTGAGTTCTCAGAGAAAATTTCCATTTATTGTGGCATTGAATGATAAACCTGCTTTTGGCTTTGCAAATTTAAAATGCAACCAATTTCTTGAAGAGTCACTTTCATTGAAAAGTATTCTAATCAACTCTTCCACTCATGAAAATATTCTCTTAGAGAACACAGACATATCACTGTTTAAGATACTCGTCTTTCTATGCTTATTAACAAAATTTTATTCATTACACAACATAAAAAAGAGTGCTTGAAATCCATTTATCCCCAAAAAAGTAATAATTGACAATGAATAAGCTTTCAATTTTCTATGTCAAATCTACGTTCTTTGTGGCCTTAATGAGATGTTTATGGGTGTGTGTAGACATGTCCTATGTAAGAAAAATGCTGTACTGTATCTCAAGTTTTTTGGGATGTCTTTTTAAAGCCATACATCCTTTTGATTTGCAACATGTTCAGGCCTTCTGAGTCTTCAACTATAAACAAATATCTTCAAGATTAATTAGAAAGTCTCCGGAAGGTTGATAGAAGCAATCACAAGGTGTTTCCTCTTGTTTCTCAAGGAAATGAGTTTTAATCTTCTCTCTTTAACTTTCTGTATAAACAATGTGAAATTCTATCCAGACTCTGTAATTACTCTTGAGCTACCTTACATGCATGTAATCTGATAATACTTAGAAATTTACAATTCTTTTTGCTGTATTTTCTACACTGAAATGGAAGAGGATTTTTGCGGACAGGATCATGTTTCTTTACTGTATGAGGTTGGCTCTAACTACCAAATGAATATTTGTGAAAGTGTGACATTCATTACTAACATATGTTTAATAATTTTATATTTAGTTGGAACATGCACATGTGGGAAATGTCATAAAACAAAAGGCTAATCATTAAATTTCTCACAATGATGTAATTATTTTGTGAGATAATTGGAATAGCCATATGTCTCCAATTTCTCATGTATCCTTACACCTGAAAAGATGTCATTTCTTCTCAACAATTGATAATGTCTACATTCATTTTTCTTACTCAAACCAGTGGGCATGTGACTATATGTACCAGTAATAGCTAGAAGAATTAAAAATGGAGAGGCCTGGGATTTAGCTCAGCTGTGCAGCACCTGCCTGGCAAGCAGGAGTTTCTGAGTCTAGTACCTCCCAAATAATTAAAAATGGAAAAGAGTTTTGATGATCACCTATTTGTTTTTTTTTCTTTTGCTTTTTTATCATCCAAATATTTCTTTTATTAAACAAGTCATATATCTAATGTCCTAATATCCCCTCAGGTTTGAACAACACACTTCAAAAACTAGCACCAAGAACTAAGATGATATCATGTTATTTTAACTCATCAATAAGCATTTGTAAATCTATTTGTTTAGTCTGTATTTTTAAGCCCCTAAAACAAGTCCAAGAAACAGTAAGAATAGTTATTGTATAAATTATGCACAATGGTATGCTTTTTTCAATTATTACAATTAAAATACCTTTTAATACCTCTAAACTATAATTTTAAAATTTTAGAGGTCTCCTTCCTCCAATCAATTTAAAATATATTAAACAATTCACAAAGTCATATTTATTTTAGTAATATCATTGTTACTCTAATTCTGCTAATCTGTCCAAACTATTCATATCTAGTACATTTTAAATCACTGTCTTTATTTAGAAATTGTGTAATTGAACCACTGGGTTCTATTTACTGGCCTTATTTTTTCATACCTTGCACCAGAAGCATAAAACTTCATTGCAATTATTACACAGTGGCTACTTTCATTGTAATTTTAAATCTTGATGGGCCTATAGGGAAAGGTTGAGATGTGTGTCAGACCAATGTGAATTTTATTAGACTTCCTGTCTCAAGAAATAAACATTGTAATTATATTCTATTGAGATTACTTACACACCAGTTGAGTTGTCCTGTACTTTCATCACTGTGAATGTGCCCCTTGATTACATATGCTACTGTATGAAATTTCATGAGCATTTCATAATGCCTCACCAACATTGTGGATGCAAAGCAAACTCAAACAAAAGACAGCCTCAGAATTGTCATTTTCTGGGAAGACAGCTTGTTGTCGTATTCATGTTGCAGGTCTCCAAGTGCATCAACTTATTACCAAATAGCTGTTTTTTTTTTTTTTCCTGAGTAAAAATGTTATACTACTACCTCTAAAGTGGTTTTTGTTTCTAATAGATTCAATGTTATTAGAAGCCAGAACCTTGATTACAAAAATTCTAAGCAGGTGGACTCTGGTAGTCTCCATCTCTACCATCACCCTTATGTCATTCCATTTTCATCTTGGCAACTTTGGCATATCATGGACAAAAACTCATTAATTTCATCTGAGTAGCTTGTCTGCTGAGTTGTTCAGGGCCTCTTCCATTGTGTACATTCTCTGGTGGGCCTGAACATCCAAATGGCAGTTTTCCTACATGATGATCCAATGTGTACATCCATCCCGTGCTTCTCACTTCATTTTACCTGATATGCCAGTCCTATGGCCTGCCATTTATCACTGTTCATTATTATAGTTGTACATGTGACCTGCTCACATCTACCTCAGAGAGAGTAAATGAACCACTGTGACCCTTAAACTTCTCCCCATCAGGGAGAATTTTACTTACATTTGAAAGTGGACCGAGTGCGTTTATGGTTGTAATGTAATTTCATTTTATTTTTGGCTTACACTTAAATAATCAATCTATCCATAGATCATGCTCAAATTTTTGATAATTCCTCAAGTTATCCATAAATTCTAGGAGAGGAAATAATGCAAATGTAGTGGGTGGAATGAAGATCTAGAATATATGCACATGTGTTTTATTTAGTCTTCTGTTCATGCTCAAACCATATCCTCAATATACAGTTTCTATCTTTCAATGAATGATAAGTAAATCTGATCAATTTTATAGTTTCTTAGTTTTGGAAGAATCCAAACAAACTAAGAATATACCTAACTATGTTATTCAGAAATTTTTAGCTTTGAAGCTGGAAAAGATAGAGGCAGAGTTTTAAATGTATATGTGAAATTTTGTAAGAAGGAGACTTCTGACTTCGTGAGTCAAATTCTATTTCTTTATATGAAAGAATGAGCCACCTTTGAAGACTCAGAGAGTGTGGTGTCCAGACTAAGCATTCAGTGGTCTCTATGACTTAATAATCTTAACAAGAATATCTTGCATTTACTCCTCAGTTGACTTAAGCACAAGAGAGGAAAGAAAAAGTTCTTTGTGCCAGCCTGCCACAGGGCACCCTGGGCCAATGACCAAGTTTGGCTGTGGTGGTACACGCCTGTAATCTCAGCTCTGGGAAGGCTGAAAACAACAGGGTCACTATAAGCCCAAGCTACATAGTGATACCCTGTACCAAATACATAAAGAAGGGACTAGGAAAATGACTCAGGGGAATAAATGTTTTGCTAGCAAGCGCAAGGGGCTGAGTTCAACCTCCAGTTCTGTCAAAAAAAAAAAAGAAAAGAAGACTAAATAAATAAATAAATAAAAGAAAAAGAATAAAAGGAAAAGTTGTTTGTTAGGTACAGGGAAAATTCTGTACCTTGACACCTTAGTCATTCTACTTATCATTGTTCCTCTCTAAGATACCAGCAAAAATGTGTAAATGGCACTTAATGCCATCAACATTCAATATATGGTTTTCCATTCATTTTTCAAAAATTTGATGCCTCACACTGGAAAGGATATTCCCTAGCTGTGTATACCTATAAATCTTTACTACTGTTACTCAGGGTGCTCAACCGATGTCACAAATACTGTCTATATGGAAATTGGAGGTGTATCAAAATGACAGTGACAGCAAAACATTTCCACATAACATTACTCCTTGCAAGGGTTTGTCTTTCAAAGTGAGATATGAACAAATTATCACCAATACAACTAATAAAATATATAAATTTTGAATAATATAAATATATATTATATGTTTCCAATACTAAAATTAAATATATAAATAATAAAATACTGTGAAATATGTGCATTGATACTTCAATAAATTTTCATTATTAACCACGTGAAATTGTGACACCAAGTCCTGAATATTTCTGTACTTCAAGTATTTATTCTGAACATTTATGGCGAGCCTCTTGATAAGCAGCAAGCAGGTGTACTTCTGGAGATGCAGTTTTGGCCCAACAGATTTAAATCTACGACTATCCTCATCATTTCCTGAAATATCTCAATTTTGTAAACAGTTACTAAAGCATTTTTCTATTGATTTCATAGTGGGCATAATGTTCTTTCCATTTTTCAAAAGCAATTGTCAACATCTCCTACAGGAATAATGAAACAAAAACATCCATCCTATCAGGCTACACAGAACTTCATTTCTCAAGGAAATTTATGAACTTCAAAAATGGTGGCAAAGGGGCCAGGGAGAACGCTCAGTGGAATAAGCACTTCTCTGGCAAGTGCAAGGGTCTGAGTTCTATCCCCGATTCTGCCAAATAAAAAAAAAGAAAGAAAATGTTGGCAAAGTGAATCTCATATAATCAAGTTGTCAACAATTATAGGAATAAATATAATGAACAAATATATGAAAATGCAGCAAATGTTTTCAGTGACTAAAATCTATGAATTTACATTTATTTGGCTAACATATTTAGGGAAACATAAATACACATTGAGCCTTGGCGTACAGCTCAGTATTAGGGCAGGCTTACCAATTTCATAGAAAGATGGAGAGAAGCTTTCTATTTTGCATTTCTCATGAATTTATTATGTGAGTGTTTATAGAAATATTTCAAAAAAGAAATATTTCATTGGGTTTTATTTGTTTAACTATTGGAAATTCAGAATTTCATACTTACTTAAAAATTTTGTCTATCAAAACCAAAATATTATTTAAAAAATTGCTGAGCAAGTCTATGTTTCAGAATCATAATTATTTGCAATTATTATGAAGAAAATGTAGCTTCTGACCAAAATTTACAGATAAAAAGTACAAAGGACATGCACTTGAAAAGCTTAAGCTTAAGTCTGGGGCTAGGGTGACAGCTCTGCAGTCTAAGCACCTCCCTGGCAAGCACATGGACCCAGATTCCATCCTCGGTCTGCCCTGTGGCCACCAAACCTGGAAATGGTGGTGAGAGCCTGTAATCCCAGCACTGGGGAGGCTGAGACAGGAGTATCACTGTAAGTCGCAGCTGCATAGCAAAACCCTGCAACAAATAATAATAAATAAATAAATAAATAAATAGTCACCAAGAAGAAAGTATAAGTCTCTGTAAATAATCAATTTTCCAAATACATTGAGAAAAATAAGCAGAAAAGTAAGCGTTAAATGTCAAGATACATTTCTTTATCATGTATCATAATTATCTTCCTTATTTGATCTATTCAAGTGAGAATTTTACTATTACAATTTTGCAAAAACTTATTTCGTTTTTATGCGTTACCTCCAGTTATTTTATTACAGAGCATCAGAATTCATTTAAAACAGTTTCACCAATAAAAACAGACACTTTGGTAAGTAAATCTGGTAAACAAACTACTTTGAAGACAAAAATATGTAAAATAATCATGTTTGCAAATTTCCTAACATTTGTTCTAAAATTCTGTATTATTTTTACTATTTTTGTTTTATTCTCTTTACAATATAAGTAAATACTGAAAAAAAGGAAAGGAAAGAAAGAAAAAAATGCACACAATGTTCCCAGGCAGTACATAATAATCCACTATTTTAAGTGCTGTAAATTTGCTAAGGATGTTCAAATCTTCCCCATGTGGGGTAGATGGAAATGGGAATTTGGAAATGATGCTGTAGATGTATTTAGTCAGTCTGTGAAAGAAGCAAAGAAAGAAAGAAAGAAAGAAAGAAAGAAAGAAAGA
>NW_004524691.1:9817660-9824859 GCF_000260255.1 Octodon degus | reverse complement strand
GAGAGAGAGAGAGAGAGAGAGAGAGAGAGAGAGAGAGAGAGAGAGAGAGAAAGAAAGAAAGAAACAGAAAGAAAGAAACAGAGAAAGAAAGAAATTGCTATATCTCTTTACTTCTTTTCTGTTAAGTTTTACCTTTTATGGCCGTTGATTTCATTGAGGAGACGTCATATGGAGATTCCCACTGGGCTCTTCCAGTACCTCTTTGGCCTTATGAAGCCCGCTTCTGAAGGTGCCTGCCCAAGCAGAAGCACTGCAGAGCGCAGCAGCAAACCATTCGTTCATTTTGATTCACTAATATCATATCAAGATTAGTTGCTCATTCCTTTGGCAACAACAAATCACCAAACCTTAAAAAGGCTAAACAAAAACATTTATTACAAAATGTATTTTTTACCCAGAACAATACTAAGAATAGCAAAACAAATATATGGGAAAGTCATAAATATGTCTTTCAGAACACCTAGTATATTTGCTCTAAAAATACATTACTATGACTACCAGAATAGCAAACTCAGCCTCCAAATTCTGAAACCTATTTCTAAGTACCATATAAGTGAAACTGAGCAAAAAAATGAAATAAAAAATTGGCACAAATAGAATGTGGAAAACTAATATGGAAGAAACCAATGGAAATGACAGATATATTAAACTGAAATTAAAGGAATTTTTACCACAATAAATGTCATGATTTAAAAATTCTAGTCTTGCCAAAAGTATGATTTCCATAGAAGTAAAATTAAATTATTTTTGTATCCTTATTAGACATCTATTGCAATTTTAGCAAAACATTTGTGTAGTACAAAGTAGAAAACATGCTAATACTTAAAGATTGGTTTCTTAATTTTCTTTCAACTCTTTGGTTCAGGGGATATTTATTTATATGCTTTTAAAAAACATTGTGAAATATATAGCAACATCCTTGATATCTATCAAATGATGGTGGAAGCAACTCAGTTGTGACAGTATCTTCAGACATTTTGTATGGTGTGTGTTTGTGTTTGTATGTGTGTGTGTGTGTGTGTGTGTGTGTCAGTGTGTGTTTGTAAATTTGCTTAGAATCTGTTTCAGATTTTTAAGGGGAGGAAAACTTTCTGGATAATGTGTAAATTTATTTTAAATAAGTTTGCTTTATTCATCTTTCTAATACAGAACAAAACACCAAAAATCTACTTATGACATATTGTTAAAAGCAGTAAGTAAAATTAATGTTAATGTGTAAAAGAAATTAACTTCTATATTTTTGTGGTGTCAAATAAACTAAAGCTTCAACTTATATAAATAACTGAGGAATTTTATTGTTATTGATGTCTTTCAATTTAACATTTTTAAGGTGAAATTCAAATTTCTATTTTCATGATATTATTATGGACTGTGGTAACACATGTCTAGGATATATTGTTTGTCAAGTTACTTTTCCTATTGCTCAGAGAAACTCATGAATTCAAGAACAAAGCATTGAATTCAAACTATGCTCTAGATGTTGTTATGCAAACAGGAAAATTTAAATAAACTTAACTATAGCAGAACTACATTTTTTATGAAAAGGAAGTTAAGGAAATATAAAAAAAGACTATAAGCAAGTTAATACAGCTTATTTTTTAAAAAAAGTCTAACTAGAGAGTTACAAAATTTATAAAAAATTAAAACATAACTAGTACAGGGAGTTGGAGTAGCATTGTTACATTACCGTGTTCACAGGAGTATTTTGGTAGGTGTGAGATTGGAGCTGAGATATAATGATGGATACCAGAAAGAACTAGGAAGAAAAACCACTTCTGCCAGAGCTGTAGCGCAGAGAATCCTGTGAGGTTCAGAGGAAGGAGCGTAATGGGATGATGGAAACCCTGCCAGTGAGGCTGCAACTTAGGAGAGAAAGATCAAGGGAGATTTTTCTCTTAAAACAAGGAGCAGTTAGTGCTTATTTTTTTCTCTTTTTACTCTGATTGCTTTTATTCTCTCTTTTAAGTTTCTTATAACTTCTTCGTTATTGTTTTGATGTTTCTTTCTTTAAATAAATCTTGCATGTTTATATCTGGTAATCTGAACAACTAATTTGAAGATAGCATCAGGATATGTAGCAACCATTGTTGAATTCCTATTACTTTGTTTAGTGAAATCTTGTAGCATTTCTTAAGTTTGTTTTGTTTTGTTGTGTGTGAGTGTGTGTGTGTGTGTGTGTGTGTGTGTGTGTGTGTGCACAAGGTCTTACTATGCAGCTTGGATTTGTAGTGGTCCTCCTGATTTCTGCCTAGAGTTGGGATTACAGGGGAGTGCACCACCACTCCCAGACTCCATCGTGGGCTCAGAGCGCCTAGAGTAGAGGTCAGTGTGGCATGTGGTGCCGGGGATCAAAACCTGGCCCCTGTGCTTACTTAAGCAAGGACTTACTCCAGTGAGCTATACTGCTGGCCCTTCTTTAGCATTTCTAATGCTATTTTTTGTATCACTATTTTGTATTCTTTAAAAAAATAAAACAATAAAGTAAAATAAAAAACTATTATTATTATTATTTTTTTTTTTTTGGTGGAACCAGGGATTGAACTCAGGCCCTTGTGCTTGCCAGGCAAGCACTTATTCTACTAAGCTATCTACCCAGCCCCGATTATTTTAAATAGCTTAATATGGCATTTAAAATGGTAAAATGGTTTCATGCTTCTGAATTTCAAAGATAGATCACACAAAACCATAACATATCTATTTGAAACACGTGCTCAAAGAAAATGAAGTGTTCATTCTAAAGGCATTTGCTCTGTCATAGTGCTAGTTTGATATCTCCTTTTTCTCTACTTAAATTCTCTCCCTGTTTTTAGCCCTCTCCTAAAAGAAATCTATCTTATATCTCTCTTTATCACAATCATTTTGATTGGATTTTAGGAAAATGTTGACGCACTTGACATACTGATCTGCACTTGTCCAAGATAGAAAATAACACTGTAATAAGTTATTCAAAAAACAATAATAATTGATGTTACAGATTGTTGAGTATTTCTGAGTACACCCATGAATAAGGTAGAAAAAGTCATCTTTCCTCCTGGTATTTATATACCCAAGGAATAACAAAGATTAAAAACTATAAAAATGATAAATCATTAAATTATATACTTAGAATTCAGTAAGCATTATAGAAAAAGCAAAAGTAATACAAGCCGCAGGTGCATGGGTGCATATATTGATGGTGTTTTTGCAATTACAAAAAAAGAAAAGCAAGCCTTGTATACTGGAAATAATGATATTTGAACGAAGACTTTAAAAATATCGCCTCTTCTATTTAATTCATATTGAAGTAGCCGTGTAACTTGATCAGTGCTATTCTAATTCAGTATACTCATCCATTCGAAAATGTGTCTGGCAGGCAGACATAAATAAGAGAATTTGCAGCTATTTTGAATGTAAGTTACAAACTCAGTTCTTGCAATAACCATTTCCTCTGACTGATAGAAAATTACAGCTTTTGTTCCCTGGCCTTAGATTGTGTCACTTAGTAAGAAAATTAAATTTCATGGTTCTCATTTTTGGAGAATAAATAATTTGTACTAAAACAAATTGTTATACTCACTTTAATTCTTCCAATAGATTGTAAATAAAGGGCTCAAGACAGCTGAACAGAAAAATTAGTTTTGTAAGTGAAATTCTGCAAAAATAAGTAAATCAGGATGGTGAGATAGGTCAGTGGACTATGCCTGCTTAGGAAGAAGCAAGAACCAGGGGTTCAATCCCCAGCATGCTATGCCAGCCCCAACCCCAGCACGCGCTGAGACAGTGATTGAGACTGGGTATGGTGGCATGCACCTGTAATCCCAGTGCTTGGAAGGCTGAAAACAGGATTATTACGAGTCTAATCTTTGTAGTGAGATCCTGTAGACCCTGTACTAAATGCATTAAAATCAATCAATCACATATAATTGTGTTGAATGTATACAGTCACATAAGAATTTGCTTTGTTTTATTTCACCATTAAGTGATCCCAACTATTATTCTTTTGTGTGCTCATTCTTTTAGTAGTACATGTTTGCAATACGCAACCTGTACATTCTTCTTAGAGAGTGGGTACATTTATGTAACACACCTTACCTCTTTTCTTCAAGTCCCTTTCCCATTTCCACCCATCTCCCTGTCTCCTCCCCTAAATGAACTATTAGTTTATGTTGCTTTAAAAAGTTATTAATCGTCTGATTCTTATAAAAGAAACCTAGAACTTAGACTGTGTTTTCAGTAGTATATTTTCTATATAGCATATACTCTCTCAAAAGGAATTTAAAAAGTTCTAATTTACAAATGTTATAGTATAAATTATTTTGCAGTTTCAATTATTAATTAAAGCATCATTGGCAGAACTTTGTGTAAATCAACCAATGTGTAGTGGGTGCTGTATGTTTACATGATGGAATAAAATACAAGCACCTTATTAAAAGCTGAAAGATTAACCCATAATTCATTCTGTGAATCCTTTTACTGAATAGGTAATTTTAAGTTATATTCTGGTGTTGTTATGCAATTGCTTTTAGTTTAAACTCTTACTAGTTTAAATTTCTTAAGCATAAAATTTCATTTATTAATATTTAAAGCAATATCAGTTTATCAATTTCAAGAGAACTTACAATAAATTTTACAGTCCCATGTCATGGCTATTGATCTACTCATTTAATTAACAAATAAATGAGTAGTTATAGATTAAATAATTAATAAGAACAGAAATATTCTTTAATAATAATACTTACACATAAAAATTATGTATAAATGAAAATTTAAAACAACATTTAATATGAAAAATAGGAATACAGTTTAAAAATGTTTATCTATACTTCTGAATATTACATAGGAAATTACTTCTAGACTTTTTTTTTTGGTGGACCTGGGGATTGAACTCAGGCCCTTGTGCTTGCCAGGGAAGCACTTATTCTATTGAGCCACCTCCCTGGCCCCTGCTTCTAGACTTTTGAGGGTATATAATCCACATTCTTTTTAGTACTGGCTCATTGATATTTGTTGACTCACTAGTGTCCAAATTAAAATATGTGCAAGTATTTTATTTTTTAAATTATTAGTTTATGATTAGGGTAAATATATTTTTATACCCAATTATTTTTAATGCTCTCAAATTTAAAATACATAATGTGTGAAAAAGAATGCCACTTCTACATCATGTATGCTATTGGAAGATGTCTGCCTCAAAATAAGTATTTCTGTGCATAAGAAAGCAAAACCCAGTTATAATACTTGAAGTACAATATTGTTTAGATTTAATGTAGTTTGTTTGTTTTTTTTGTTTTTTTTAGGAAAAAATGAAACAACATATCTACTAGTTTAACTTAGTTCCTTGAAAAGTTTTGTGTGAGATGGCGGTGGAGACTGGACGTGGTGGCGCAGGCTGTAATCTCAGCACTTGGAGGCTGTAAACAGGAGAATTACTACAAGTCCAATCTACATAGTGAGACCCTGTAGACCCTTCCCTAAAATACAGAAAAAAACAGATAAGTCTTATGTTATTTTTTCCCCCTTCGCAACTGGGGATTGAACTCAGGCCCTTGCACTTGCCAGAGAAGTGCTTATTCCACTGAGCCATCTCCCCGGTCCAAGTTTTGTGTTATTACATGTTAATGTGGTTACATATCTGATATTTTAAATTTATATACATATATTATTTTTAAATGAAAACAGTCAAATTGATACTGAAGTTTATGTGAAGAAATAAATATCCAATGATAGCTATTTATACACTTAATGTGAAAAGATATAAGGAGGTTGATAGCCTTTCTTGACATGACTTTATTATATAAAACTCATTAAAATAATGTTACGTTGTCACATGAATAGATTACAAAACAAAATACAGTGACTAAAGCACAGGTTTGGAGTGTATCATACATAGTCACTATATATAAATTATTACATTTATAAGTGATTAAAATACTTTAATTGCTTAGCTATAATTTAATACATGTTATGTCATCTTTACAAAAACAATGCAAAGATATGCTTTCTCAGATACCAGGAGAGCCACTGAGGGGAGAAATACATAAATGTCACTTAAATTCACAAGCTTTCTGCATGTCCTGTCTTAAACTAGCACAATGACTGCTTTGCTTACTCTTCGATTTCTCCTGCAATGCTGTGTTCTATTAATGGCTAAGAGTGGCACTCAATTTTACATTTTTCACTAAAGCATCTGTTACATTATGCAGAATATTTGATCCAATTTCAAAACTCAATTCATTAAATATTATTTTCTGTGTTATAAGTCATATCAAGATAGAAAATGATATCTATATATAAATGTCACATGTTTTAATTGTTTTTGAAATTGAATATTACATTTAGTAATATTTAATCACTTGATGAGAAAGATAAATTTTATGCAACATAATTAAGATTATACATTTACTATTTTAGTGTTTCAGTGTGGTTTAATTGTTGAAAAGCAATTAGAAATAAACTTTTGGCAAAACTGTAAAATTGATGGAAACTTTGACATTTTGCTGAAAGATATTCAATATTTCTATTATACTTTTCATATTAAGAGAATTGTTACTGTCCATTGAAGTCAAGTTACAGATTAATTTGTCAGAGGTTTTCTTTGGATCACATTAAACATGTATGCATCTTCAGGGTCATAAATACATTAAATATTTTGGAATGTATTTCTTCACATCCATGTAATACTACCATTACAAAAATACCATTTTAGAATGAAAACAATATGAATAATCACAATATTCTTTGAAAGCATTCTGGATAATTACAATATTAAGAAAAGTTTGTGCAGTCCTTCCTGAAATGCTAACACTGAACTCCACTTTCATTTGCTGCTGAAGATTAGACTTGGAAAATGAAGAGCAGAATGTACAGTACACGTGGGGAAAGATGTTGAAAATATCACTGAAAGTCATCATTAACATATAAGGGTATGTTTCTGTTGGAGACACCAAGTTGAAACAGTTTGCCTTTTTTTTTTCTGCTAATTTTAATTACTGCCTTTGTGAAGTTCTTTATAACTGCCAAATTTTCAAGTAATGATATGGTGGCAATCATCAGGTTGTCATTCATTCTGTGAAGTTAAAACTAATTGGCAAGACTTTCAAGAGCAGCTTGTGAGGGAAAAGTCTTTAGATGGATGTTTTAGCATGGGGAAAAAGCTTGAGACTGTCCAGCAAACAGATGGTTCAATATAAATAAAACAAATTGCATACTTGCCCAGTTGC
>NW_004524691.1:9808215-9817070 GCF_000260255.1 Octodon degus | reverse complement strand
TGTGTGTGTGTTTGGATAAATGAAGCCCAGCTACTTGGGAGGCTGAGGCAAAAGGATCTCAATTCAAAGTCTAGGCTAAATCTTAGTTTCAAAAATTAAATTAAAATATATAAAACCCTAGAAGTTAAGAGTACTGCTGGATAATCATTGAAAAGTGATTCTATGAGTGGAGTCCTTCCTTCACTTGAGTTCTTGATTAGAAATGCAAATCACTGGGTCTCAGTTTAAAGCTGCAGGGTTATATACTTTGTGGAGCAAGCCCAATAGTGTGAGCTTTAGCAAGTACTCTGGATGATTGTGACATTTACTAAATCTTAAAAATCATTGCCTTTCACTAATAAGAAGGTTAAAAAATCATTTTGAAAGTAATTGAAAAAAGAAAGCAACATAGTTGAACTTTTTAAACTGAAAATTATATGAAGAGTAAAGCTCAATAGTCTTCCAAAGGCTCATTTGATCAAGTATTCCCTTCTTGGTATCTTGCCCAAAGTTAAAAGTATCAAATTTGTGGTACACATACCTGTGTTTATACCAGTCCAATGCAGAGCAGCTAAATTCAGAAGCAGCCTAAGTGAACATCAACAGAAGAATGAATAAAGAAAATGCAGTATTTGCAAACAAAGCTCTATTATTGTACCGTAGAAAAAGAAAATCTT
This sequence comes from Octodon degus, assembly GCF_000260255.1. Taxonomy (NCBI): domain Eukaryota; kingdom Metazoa; phylum Chordata; class Mammalia; order Rodentia; family Octodontidae; genus Octodon; species Octodon degus. The sequence continues at coordinate 9,816,414 of NW_004524691.1, read as the reverse complement.
CAGTCATTTATAGGAAAATGCATGTACCCTGAGACCACAACGTTAATTGAATAAATCAGATACAAAAGTTTAAATATCAGACACTTGCTTTTACACAAAAAATTCACAAGATAAAGAGCAAAATAGTCAGGTAATGGGAAGTAGGGAGATAGATCCTTCTCAGCAGAGTTGGAGGGAGAAAGGGGGAGAGAGTGAAGGTGGATGCAAGATGCACTAAGATGCGCTATGTACACGAGCCTACTCCCCACAGAATGGGAACATTATACATTTAAACATGTATGAAAATCAAAGGTGACTAATCATGGGCAGAAGGGGTTTGGATGATAGAGAAAGGGATGAAAAAAGAATTATAATACGTCACGTACATGAGCCAATTCCCCATAAAGAGTGCAAGCCTTACATAATATAGATATGTACTAATAAAAAGGCTCGTATTTGATATTTTTAAACTTTTTAAAATCTAGACAGAAATATAAGGTCATACAGAAGCATACTTTTCACTTAAAATCCTTTTAAATTGTTTTTAATCATTTCTTCAATCATTCTTCTGGTACAAAGTCTCACTACACAGCTTTTTGGACTTGTAGTGACCCTCTTGTCTCAGCCTCCCCAGCACTGGGCTCACAGGCGTGCGCCTCCACATCCGGGTTCGGTGGCAGGCACAACGTGGTGCTCGCGTGCCCTGTGGTACCGGTGACGGGATCCAAGTCCTTTTGTTTGCCAGGCAGGCTCTGAGATTGCCGAGCTATCTCTCCAGCCCCTAAAATCCTTTCGAAAATATATTTATACCAAAATATCTGACAACATAGGCACATATACACAGGTGTATGTTGCAAAAGTTTATCCAGGAATCACAATAAAACTGATTAAATGAATATGGATAGAAATCTACCACCTCTTGCTATATAGAATTTTCAGACTCAAGGTGCATAAGGTAAATGCAACTAAATTTCAGCTCACACTGTGCTGCATTTTTTGTGCCTTTTCATCCTAAATAAATATCACATCCATTGTAGTTTATAATCCTTGCTTTCCTTAGAACTAGATATTAATGATTCATTTATGAGAATAATCTATGGATTATCTAAAATAAGGGTAAACCATAAGAGTGAAATTGTTGGGCTGGGGAGATAGCTCTGGGGTCTAAGCACCTGTCTGGCACAGGCATAAGTAACTGGGTTGGATCCCAGGTAGCACATGCTGGCCCCGCACCTAAACGGGGCATGGTGACACAAGCCTGTAATCACAGCCCTGGGTAGGCTGAGACAGGAGGATCACTACAAGTCCAAAGAATTGTGTAGCAAGACCCTGTACCAAATAAACAAATAGATAATTAAATAATTAAATAAGAAAAAGAACCTTTAAAAATACAAATAAAAATTAAAAAGTGAAAGCATTCTTTACTCATTATTTAAAAAGAAAAAAATGAAGGTTTAGAATCTGCTTGCAACATATGCATCTTCATGCTTAAGGATTTGTGTGTTATTAGCAAATATCTCCTTGTACTTGATTGTTATTCTCAACATAGTGTATACTTGATCATCAATGTATCCAGATAACTAGTGTCATTATATACTAAACATTACAGCATACTTTAATTAGAAATTATGCATATCTAATAAATCTCTAAGAATTTGAACTAGTGTATAGTGAATTAATGATATGTTGTCCAAACTCAATAAATTGCAAATACTAAAAAAATTAAAAGTTAGATAAAAATTTAGATCTATTTATATAATATTATCCTTTGGTCTTTATTTTAATAAAATATTGTATTCCTCGTATTTACGAAACAACAATAAATTAGTAAATTTAATAAATCCATAAATTAATAAAGTTTGTGAAACAATACAACAAGGAAAGTAATTTTTAGAGAAAGTTATTTTACACACTGATTAGTTTAAAGGAACAATATATTGAATAAGTATATTTAGGTTTAGTCGGTACAGGCTATGTATAAATTCAAATGCACTGATGTTAGTTACATCCTTATTAGAGAAGCATCAAATTCACACAAATTCAGTTTTAAATGATATATCACAAAATGGCATATATATTTGTGGAATATTTTCTGCTATTTTCATTCATGTATGCAAAGGAAAAAATTTATATTAGATTGTATTTTTAGGTTAAATCATTGCAATCTTTTTAAAAAGAAAAAAATATTAAATTCGTACTGATTTTTTTTTTTATGATTGAGAATGATCTGATGTTAGTCTCACTTCAAGCATCTAGAAAGAACTTTAAAAATATTCAGTACTTCATAAGGGTAAACTTGCAACTATAAATAAGAATTTTATCTTGTATGTGAATTTATGAGAAAAGAATAAAGTTTTAATTAAAATGTTGGTCAATTTAACAATTTTAAATTCAAAATAACACATTTATTTAATTTTTCATAATGAAATAAAAACATACACTAATATATTATAAGTATATAATGTATACACGTATCATTCATAATATGTACATTTGATATACATTATATATATTATGATAATACTACTTTAAAACCATAATATTTAAATTAATGATATAAGTATTTTAAGATTTCAATATACCCAGTTATAGATTATGTTCAGTTTAAAAGCAGTCTATTTCTAACAAAAGTTCTCAAGGATCGCTGAATGATGCTTCCCATATATTCTTCATACTTATAGTCAAAATCTACATGCAATTTTCTCTCAAAATAGACGAACATCATATGCCAACCACAGATGGCAGTAACGACACTATCAATGACAATGGAGTCATTCCATATGACTGGGCATTAGGCTTAAACACACCAGCACATTACAATGACACCTTGCCAATTTCTACCTTTTACACATGACCAAAAATAGACTATTACAGCAATAATTAAGCAATAACTTTTCATGAAAATGGGAATGCTATTAAAGCTAGACAGCAAAAGGAATGCTTTAATGTAAGACAATAAAGCAGAGTGCCTTCAATTATGTCAGAAATTATAAGCTGAAAATCAATGGAGATGATGTACAACCTCTACATTCTTACCTAATGCCAAGTAATTTAAAACAATACTAGTAAAAAATTGTTTTTCATATATATTATTTATTTACATTAAAATAAAATTATTTCTAGTATACTTTAATTGTACAATTGGGAATACTTGCACCAATAAATACATTGGATGCAAAGTTGTCTTCATATATAGAAAGTAAATTTAAAATGGACAGTTCTTAAAAATGTAGGGAGGAAAGGGGGGAGGACGACTCGAGCATGCATTGATAAATTGCTTAGTAAACAAAAAGAGAAGTGATTGACCAGTGGTGTCCTCTCTTAACACAGTCACTGAGTTCAGCAAATAATAATAGTCTGTTCTACACTTACGCCTCATCCTGTTACTGTTAGGTGTACACCATTATAGGTCACATTACAGCATACTGTGTGAGCTGAATTTACAAGATTGCATGAGTCAAATACTGAATCTTGTACTTTTGAACAAAAGAAAAGGATATTGAATTAATTACTAAGATGACACGCAGAAATAACTTCTTATGTACTATATAAAATATCATATTTCACACTTTGTGTAATCCAGCTTTCCATTGCTGTAACAAAAGACCTAAAATAATTGACTTAGAGGAAAATTTTATTCTAAAGTTTCATTTTTTTTAGATTTTAGCACATGTTCAAATGACCCCATTGACTTTGGGCTTTTGGTGAGACAGTAAGAAGGTGACTCATGGCAGAAACACTGTAGAGGGAGCTACCAAAGACCCAATCTTTAACATTATTTTGTGCTTCTTTGATTGAAAGATTTAGTAAGATATTAAGCCAATTTTAGTATACATTAGGGTGGTTAGGAAGCAGAAAGACCCAGGAGAGGACTGCGTTCCTAAACCCCTTTTAAAGTCCTGACCTAAGTAATCTAAACCTCCTGTTATGCCCCAACTCTTAGAGTTAAATCTCGGAAACATTCCACTAGCTCCAAGCTGGGAGCTAAATTTTTAAAAATTGAGGCTCTGGAGACACTTAAGATCCAATCTGTAACATAATTTTGTGCTTCTTTGAATGATTTAGTAAGATATTAAAGCACTGAAAACAATTTTAGTATACTAATAAAATTTGTTAGTATACAAACTTATTGTGGACAACGTTACTGTGTTATTCATTGTTAATTCAAGTTTCCTCTTACATACAACTGGAAATATTTTGAATAATCTGAATACTGCCTTTATCCTATTAATTCTATGTTTCTGTTACCAAATTCCTACGGTTTCCTTACCTTTTAATTTGTGACAGTATTGCTTCATTGTCCATTGGATTGACTGATTTGAGAACCATCTAGGAGATTAGTGCCATGTACTTCTGGGGGTGCATGGGTGGGACTGTCTCTATGTCATTCCTTGCCCCTTCCTATTTGTTCCCCTGTCCTGCATTTGGCTTGACCTGAAAGGAAATATTTTAGGAATCACATTAAACTTTTAATGAAAAATTGGAGATAGATTAATTTCTCAGTATGTTTTTAATGTATTTGGTTGTTAAAAGGTCTCACTACTCGGACTCGTGGCAATCCTCCTGCTTCCAGCCTTCCCAGAGCTGAGATTACCGGCATGTGCCACTAGGTCCAGCTCGGCTCAGCGAGCCCTGGGGGTGCAGTGGGTGCAGTATGTGGTGCAGGGATTGAACCGCAGTCACTGCACCTGCCCAATCCCGCCCAAGCAGGCGCCTCAGGCAGCTGAGCTATCTTGCCGGCCCTGGAGATAGATTTAAGAGGACAGATTTCACACAAACTATGTAAGGACAAAAAGGGGTGAAAAACGTCCCTGAGCATATACTGTAAAAAAGATCACTGCGTACAGAACCTTTCTGCCATGGTGTCTCTGCCTTCGAGACAGCCAACCAGGAACTGAATCCCGTAAAAGCATTAGCCAAATTAAAACCTCTCTTCTTAAGGTGACATCGTCTGGTTTTATGTTTCAATGACAGAAACGGTGACTACAACATCCTATTTCAAACTACGTATTTCTTTTATTATTTGCTAATAACAATGTATAATTAAAAGAGAAGTGATTGCTCCTCATTTTTACTGCTATAACAACCTTCCCTTCTCCTCCAGTCTCCTTCTAGCTTAATTGTATTACTTGTCTACCTGTTCCATAGGGATTTAGTGGGAAAAAAAGTATGTTATATCTTTAATGGTCTATTATTTGAGAATAACGTATGCAAGAGACCCTAGTTTTATTTTACATTATTAAGTGTATATGAACAATTTGGTGAATCTGTTAGATTATTTTCAATTTCCAGATAATAGGGTTCAAATCTCAGAACTTGATAAAGCAGAATCTATGCAAAACTAGGATTCTGCTATTTAGTGAGTGCCCTCCCGGTACCCTGCATGACCTCGCCACTTTCCTTCTCTTTAGCCATTTTCCACCAACTGAGATATTGCTGGCTTAATAGCACAAAACTGCTCTTAGTGCATTCCATTCTGTAACTTTCTTGATGCTGATGGGTACATGGAAAGTATAAAATTAAGCAAATAATTGGTTTGTTGAAATAAATTTTACAAAAAAACTTTAAGGTCACATAAAATGACAGTACTATTGTACTTCTATAAATTTTGGAAGGCATTTTAACAAGTGACTTTTAAGTTGAAATCCTATTAAAGTAAAGGAAAAAGGACATTCTGGAGGAAAATAGGTACCAAGTCTCTGAGTTGGAGTTCAATAAAAAAAGAATTTTGATATGAGGAGCATTTTAAGATGTGGATGTGGCTGTCTTCATTTTGTGTTAAATAACAGTAATACTATTAGGGCCAGCCAAATAGCTCAGTGGATTAAAGCACCTGCATGCAGGCACAGGGGCCAGAGCTTCGATCCCCAGGCCTGCCATTCTGGTCCTGTCCCCGGGACTTGCTGAGACGCAATTGAGACTGGGCGTGGTGGCACACGCTTGTAATCCCAGCTCTTGGGAGGCTGTGAACAGGTGGATTACTACATGTTGGATCTAGTAGTGAGAGCCTGAACACCCTGTAGACCCTTCCCTAAAATACAAAAAAATAAAAAAATGAAATGAATAAATAGATAAAATAAATACTATTAGTGAACAATTACTTAGGGTATGGTTTGAAAATCGATTTCTTTAAAACCTAGTGTAATTTATTTGTGAATAGAATGCACTATTGCATCATGATGTATTTTTAAGAATGACATTATATGATAGATAGTTTTTACTTTCCTCTTTTATAGGTACCAGACATTGTAGAAGAAAATTCTTCCAAAATCAAAAAAGCATCACTAGCCCTAAATTTTAAATTGGCCAATTAAAACATAATTGCTTTACATTTTACCCTAGAATCTAACTCAGTAATTCAAGGGTGGGATTTGAATTTTTTTATTTCTGGAACATTCTGAAGTGATACTAGTATGACTGGTTCAGGGAGCACATTTTGAAAACTACTGATGAAGAAGTTGGAGTGAGACAATTCTCAGGACCAATTCATAACGTAAAAGGATCCAAAGGTTTATGGAAGGTAATTAAGTTAAGGCCTTCAGGGAGGAAGGATATTTTATAGAAAAAAGAATAGACTTCATTAAATCCTCCAGAAGCAAAAGATTGATTTTCTCTTTTGAAATTAACAAAGGCTGGTAAGGCCACAAATTGACAATTGGAAAATAAAATGATAAAGGAAGAGCTCAAGTGATGCAAAAGCAAGATCCTGGTGGGGCAAGGTCTGATAGGACCTTATAAGTTATGGTGATCAAATTAATTATATGCCCAAAATATAAAAATCCACTTTATGGTGGTGAACAAGGAGGTGATCTGCTTGAAATGTAAGTGTCAGAGAAAACGAATTGTGCCTGCAATGGACTAGTAAGTAAAAAAAGTAAAAAAGGAAAGAAAACTGTTTCTCCGAAAGGTACAGTGACAGGTACCTGTTCAAAGCAGAATTAATAACTCCGATAACATAAGTGTTATCTCATGAAGCTTGCGAAGTATTTTTCACAAGTACTTAACTGATTTTTCAGGTTTCAACTGGATTGTGCATCTAAATTAGCTTCGACAATTAAATACCTGTGTCTTGAACTCCTAGTAAGTAATACAAAGATAATGATAATGTGATGTATTAATCATTATTTTCCTCATATTATCTTGTTTTGAAAATTCATTTTACTTTTTCTCTTTCAAAGAAAAAATTGTGAATGAGTTTTTGATACCATCATGTAAACTTACTGAAAATCTGAGGATTATCAGAGACTTACTGACAAAAAATGAGATGATCCTTATCAAATAGAAGCAGAGTAGTCAATAAGCAGAATACAAAACTATCCAAGTAGAAAATCCACCAGATACTCCTGAAACAACATTGATATATATCATCTTTCATATTACTGGGCTTTCTACTTTTTGCAATTAAGATTTAATAGATGATAAAAATGTAAAACATAGATAACTTGAACATGTCAAGCAAAACTAGGAAAATAAACTGTAATCAAGTCTAGTGGAGTCAGAAAAAATTTAATTCACTTGAAGAGGTGCATCCTGCTTTGTGGTTCTCACTGAATAGTCCTCCCTCTACCACCATGCCTGCTGACATCTAGTTCTGTAACAAATGTATAATGGGAATAAAGGCATCAATGTGCTAATATCAAAGTTATGCTTCATTGGTTTATTAATGTACAATGTACCTTTTTGATTTGTATTTTATCAGCACCTATTAGCAATATGTAATGACTACCTTTATCCTGAGGAATTGGTACACACACATATTGCATATTTGTTCCTTTTGCTTTTCTTTCTGCTCTGCTTCCCCTACTCTCCCTTCCCATCCTTCCATCTCTTGGTCCTGGAGAGAAAAAATGCAACACCTTTCAGTAAGGTGAAATAAAGTGAGCTGAACTACAAGAACTACATATTGAAGCAATTTGTAATGTGTAATTTATTATTTTCCTTTTGTGTCTTTTTAATGACATTAAAGAAACCTAAGGAAAAAAATTTCTATGGTAAAATGTAGAAACATAAGACACACTTCTAAGCATCTTTGAGGCTGCATTTCAATGGCATTAAGTACATTTTTATTTGTTATTCAGCTATTCCCATCATCTATTTCCAGACTGCTTTTTTTGTCTTCAAAAGTGGAAAACTCGGGGCCAGGGAGATGGCTCAGTAGAATAAGCGCTTCCCTGGCAAGGGCAAGGGCCTGAGTTCAATCCCTGGTTCTGCAAAAAAAAA
>NW_004524691.1:9793523-9808115 GCF_000260255.1 Octodon degus | reverse complement strand
AAGAAAAGAAAACTCTGTATACCTTAAACAATAACTTCCCATACTCTCCTCTCCATCCCCATGACAACAACTCTTCTGTTTTATGTCTCTGTCACTTTGACTATCCAGGCAGTCTTTAAATCCTTGTGACCATCTTCTTCCACATTTAGCACAATGTCCACACCTCTCTTCCCTTGGGTGCTCCCTGCTATAAGTTTCTTCTAGCAAGAACAGAACTGCTGCTGGATGAAATGGTAATTTTCTGTGTAAGTGTTGAGTACTGGCCATATTGTTTTCCGTAGTAGGTGTACTATTGTACACATTTACCCAGAGTTCACAGCTGTGTCAGTTGCTCTACATCACAGTCAACATTCACTATTTGTGGACGTTTTGTGAATTGTACTTATTCTAAGCATTATGACAAGGCACTTCATTATCTCACTATGGCTTTAATTGTATTACTCTAATGATTACTGTTATTAATCTTAGTCTTACTAATCATTTATATGTCTGTCTTGAAAAAAAGTCCATTAAACTATTTTATCCAATTTTTCAAATGGATTTTATTGATTTTTATTTGTTTGCTAAGCGTTAGCAGTGGTCTATGTGTTCTTGAGGTATTTATTTTTTTTTCATATATGTGACTTGCAAATATATTTTGTAATAGTGATTCTTTTTATTCTGTTGACAATGTATTTTAATACACAAAATTTGTTTCTCTTTCATTTTACTGGCATATTTTAGATGCCCCTAGTGATAGCACTCATCATTGCTTCTGCTTTTATTTTGTGTTTCCCTGACCTCCACTCACCCCTCCTCATCTTATTTATAAAAGCTGTAGAAATTAATGCATGCCAAATTAAACTTTTTCTTGTACTTTTTATGTTTTGTTTGTTTGTTTGTTTTGGTTTGGTTTGGTTTGGTTTGGTTTGTTTTTTGTATTTAGTACAGGGTCTCACTATACAGATGGGTCTTATAGTGATCCTCCTGTTTTCAGCCTCCCCAGCGATGGGATTACAGGCTCACGCCACCACACCCAGATTCATTCGCCTTCTCAGTGTGCCCCAGGGGTGGTGACAGCATTGTACTCTGTGGATCGAACCTGGTCCCTGCGTCTGCCTAAGCAGGTGCTTTAGTCCGCGGAGGTATGTGGCCAACCCTTGCCTATGTTTTTATTGTCATCTCCAGGAAATTATTTTCAAATCTGTGGCTCTCAAACTTTGTCCTATCTGTATTTTCTACTAAGAATTTTAAAGTTGAATATCTTATTTTTATTTTTTTTAAATCTTTTATTTGGTATAGGGTCTTGCTATGCAGCTTGAACTCCTGGTGCTTCACCTGCCTCTGCATCCTCAGTGCTTGTACTACAGGGTGTGTGCTACCAAGCCCAGTTACAATGGCTGGCTCTCTGGGAAGGGGGTAGGCATGACATGCAGTGCCAGGGATCAATCCTGGGTCCTGGCGCTTGCCAGGCAGGTGCTTAGAATGCAGAGCTATTTTCCCAGGCCTATATCTTATTTTTAGATCATTGATTGACTTAGGGTACATTAGATATTCTGTTGCTGTTAGATAAAGATCTGATCTTTTATTTTTCCATGTGAATATACAATTTTCCCAGCATAGACATTTGAAAAAATTATCTCTCTTGATTTAATGAATTTTACTTCATTGTTAAAATTCATTGACTCTAAATCCAGAAGTTTATTTCTGATTCTTTGTTGTGTATTTCATTGATTTATATGCCTATCTTTGTGTCGTGTCACAACATTTTCACTACTATAGCCTTGCAGTAAGTTTTGTTATCAGCAATTGTCTTTGTTTTTCTTTTCTTTCTATCTTTTTTTTTGGGGGGGGGTATGGGGAGGAACTGAGGATGCATGTTAATTTTATGATTTGTGAGAAAAGCATGTCCCTAATATTGTGAGAAGGATGGCATTGAACCTTCTGATCACACTGGGTGCTATTAATGTTCAATGATATTAAATCTTACAATCCATAACAAAATATCTTTCTCATTCTATTTTATTCTCTTTCATTTCTACCAGAAATATTTTATAATTTTCACCTTTTTGGTTAATTCTTTGATATCCTTTTCTGTTTTTTCTTTTTCTTGCAATTGTAAAGAAAAATATATTCTATGTATTTTATGTAAAATTCTCTTATAAGATTATTTGTCATTCATAAAGATACAACTGATTTTTGTGTATTGAATCTGTTAATCAGTTGTATTGTGACTATAAACTTCTGTGCATGATTTCCAGGAATTTCCATAGATAAGACCACAGCATCCATGATATCATCGATGAACCTGAGGTAATAAGTTTTAGAGCACACTCAGATAAGTAAATGGAAAGTCTTTGTCTCTTAAAAACTGCCAGCACACACCTCTTGCAAGTTTTCTTGTAAAAGACATCTTTGTTAACACTCAGAGGTATAATATTTTTCTTCTTCGGTAGACTTGCAGCTGAGATTTTTCTAATAAAGCCTATTTATTTGATTTTGGAGCAAAACTTTTCAAACTCTTCTGACCTTCCTCATGTTTTACCAGTCATTAGATATTCTTCTATTTTAAATAAAAATCTTGCTGGTTAAAAAGAAAAGTATGTTTAAATTAAAATAATTGGGCTGGCCAAACAGCTCATCTGACTGTTGTTTGATCCCACTTTGCCCTGTGGCCCCTCTCCCTAGGGTTCACTGAGAAAGCAAATGAGACTGGGCGAGGTAGAGTGTGCCTGTAATCTCAGCCCTTGGGAGGTTGAAAACAAGAGGATCACTTAGAGTCTGATCTGTGTAGTGAGACCCTGTACTAAATACATAAAAAAATTAAGTAATGTAATTTTGGAATTTGGAAACATATACAATACTGTTAGAAAAAAATCACAGCTAATATTTTTAACAGTAGTATATATCTCATTTTGTAAGACATATATTAAGACCTCCAATACTTACTAAAAAATATCTTCTGTATGTAATACTTCTAGGAATTTGTTCTATGTATTAGATTTGATTATTAAAGCTAATTCCCAATTTAGTTTGTTAAGTTAGAAAATTGATTAAAAATTGTTAATAATATATGCTGTATTAAATATGTTTTTCTCACTTCCATATAGTTAAAAACTCATTGATGAGATGCAAACCTCTGTGTTAATATAATTATCCTCCTCATTAAATGTATTCTATAAAATAAGATATTTTTAATGACAACAGGCAGAGGTTGCAGCTAATGTAGGCTAACATGTTGGGACTGTGGAGTATACATGAGCGGCAAGCACTTGCCTGGCACACAGAAGTCATAGGGTTGACATCCAACACTAAAGAATAAAAGAATAACATGTCAATCTGTCATAGTATTAGGGCACTTCAAAGGAACAATGAGGAGTTCGGTGCTGTCTTAGTTACTTTTTCATACTGGACACCACAGATTAAGGAAGCCAAAGTTTAATATGAGAACTTGTACTGTAATGTCATGTACCTCGGTAGTGTCCCAAATTTTCTGATCAAGAAGATTATGGGGCCAAAGAGGAAAGTGATCGATGACATAGAGTGGGCCTAAGGAGAGTCACATGGGGAGAAGATACTCTCTCAGGCTTTCACAGCATTGGCCAAGCATTGGCCGTGACTCATCCACATGGCTGCACTGACAAAGGTTCTACAATCTGAGGTACAGGATCTCAGGACAAATCCTGAGGGCATTTCACTGACCTTCTCAGACCAAAAAGCTACAACTCTTGTTGCATAGGTCCTGCTTTACCTTGGTCTTAACCATCCAGCAGAAAAGTATGAAGACGAAATTATAAGAAATAAAGCCATGCTGTTAAGTTGAGCTGTGGGGGACTCAGGTCAATAATTTCTGACATGCCAGTTAAACAGAAGACCCAATGCTATTATGGGCTACTGGACTCTTTTAGAATATTTTGCTGAGTTTACACACCTATAATATTCAATAACGGAACTTAGAAAAAATGGGGTATACAGATGAATGTCCATTTTGTATCTGTGTATTCAAAGTGGTTGGGATAGATATATAGTTACATTCTGTTAATGAATAGAATGATTTGTTCTATTGGTGTTTGTAAATAGGATCACAAGTCCGCATCTTGTACAGCAATTAACCACTAAGAAGAATATATGCAGTGTATTATTTGTTGAAAAATAAAATAAAAAAAAACCCTTAAAAAAAGGAAGCCAAAGTTTAGCAGCTCACAGTTTGTGAGGTTTCAGTCCATCATCAGCGGGCTCCAAGGCAGGACATCATGGCACAAGAGCAACAGTCTAAGGGGGCAAGAGTCAGCAAAAGTAACAAGAACATAAAGTGGGGGAGAACAAGAGAACAAGCCTGTTTTCATCCCTTATACTGTAGGAAGGCTATGCCTCCCATGGGGTGTGGCGCGGGGATGTGGCAGTCATAGACCTGGCCTCCTGCTGAATCACTTAGTTAAACTTTTAAACTTCTCAAGGTGACACAATAAACAACATCCTAGAGCAGTGAGGTCATGTCCATTGTACCACAGATGCAGAACTGCTGAATTACTAGGTTAATTTTCTAGATTCCTCAAGTTGACACAATGGCTCAACCATAACAATTTTTTTCTTCATAAGGCAATAACAATTATCAATAAATTATCTGCCCCTAACTGAAAATTTTTTTTATTTGCGGAAGCTGAAAATAATAATCTAAAAGATAGACACTTTGTTTATTTTTTAAATACTTAAAGGTTTTATGTTTCTTTTTAGTAATATACTTTGGATACCAGAAGATTAATAACCAGGGCAATTTGGATGGTTGTTAGTACATGATTATTATAAATTATGGGAAAAATACAACCACAGATCATAACACACAGGAGCTCCAAAAATTTTCAAAATTGCATGAGGGATGATTATTACATAATAAATGTTTTAAAATTAAATTATTTTAGAGGTAGAAGATAAATGTTATTCATTTTACAAAGCCCAAAGATTTTTTCCTAGTATCTTATTATTTGTTGTAACCATCTGGGGCTTGGACATATTAAATATTATATTATTTTCAGAAGTATAATTATTTGATAGTATTTATGTCACAGAGGCAATTTGATGCTTAGTTACATCTGAAAAATATTCCAGTAAGCTACTGTATTTAACTTGTTCGTGGTAGCTAATCACATTTTATCTGATATTTTCAGAGTTATCATATGTAAAATAGTGAAGTCAGATTGAATCTCAAGAACTTACATTAAGATGTTTAGGATTAATAATTAAAATTCAAAGTGCTGACACAGCTACATTTACCTTAAAACTTTAAGGTAATGAATTATAATAAATTAAGTAAATATGGGAGAATATATTATAAATTTTGATTAGAAATTAAATTTGATTGTCTTCAATCTGGCCAAATTATTCATAGAAAAAGAAAAACTAATATAGACATTACTGGAACTATTAAACCTTAAAAAATTACAATTATACATTATTAAGTTACTATACAAATTAAAATAGATATTTTAACATGATTTATGCTGTGCATAAAATTCTAAAACTTATTTTCAGTATATCATAGTTGCTTTTCTTGTTTTTGAGATAAAATACCTGATACAAGTTGAAGGAAGAAAGTTTTATTTTGGCTTATTCTGCACAGAGATTTTATTCTGTGATCAGCTGGTTCCAATGCAGTGGATCCAATAGGCAAAGAAAAAACAGTCCGTAGCAGGAGAGGCAGTAGGCAACCAGCAGTGATGTAGCAGTGCAGCAGAGCATCCTTTTATCTCACCCAGGCTGCAAGCCTTTTGGGTGTGCCAAAGGAGGCTTCCCAAGATCCATAGCCAGAGCTATGTTAATCTCATTAATGGACTAATACAGGACCACACAGCCTTAATCCCAGTATGACACACCCTAGATCCAGACACCTCCCAAAAGCCCCACCTCTGAGGTTTTGCAGGACATGCAGAAACAGTCATAACCTATACTAGCACCTGTTTTATGCTACATTTTATTTTGTTATGAAAGGGGCTGAAGTTTGTCCAACAGTGTTGTAAAGGGATATCTGTTTTTGAAGCCATAGATGTGGAATAGACAAGGCTCCCAAAACCCAGGCCATGGGCTGATACTGGTCGGTGGCCTGTTACAAACGCAGCTCACAGCACAAGGTGAGCAGCAGGCAGGTGCAAGCTCCGTCTGTGTGCACGGTTTCCTCCCATCACATGCGTTACCACCTGAGCTCTGCCCCGGGAGATCAGCTGCAGTGTGATCGCAGAGCACAAGCCTCATTGCGAACTGTCCATTGCTGTGTACTCGTTTTGCAAATCTAATGCCTGCCAATTTGAGGCAGGGTTGAGGTGGAGATGCTAACGCTTGGGAGTGGCCTCAAATACAGCCAAACATTAGCACAAAGAGTTTGTGCAGGGGCTGCAATAAGCCAATCGCTTTTAGCCTCATATGCGGCAATTAACAATAAGTTTCATTCATAGTAGAGAAGTGATGCATGTTAGTGTACAGCTGATTTCAAGTCAGAATCTGACACTTAATTTCTTTTACTAATGGTCCACCCACTATTTTATTTACCAATATTGGTTAGCCTCTTTCTGAACTGTACAGTCAAAACAGTGAACTGGATATAAGCCAAATATTTGAGAGGTCACTTTCTTCATCTCCTCTACGTGGGACTATCTAGTTGCAGAAAAACAAGTCTGTGGATTCCACTGATTCTGTATTATGATGAGTTTTTTTAATTAATTAATTTATTGATTGATTGATTGATTGATTTTGTGTGTGTGTGGCCAGCTCAGCCCACCAGGGGGCGGGGCTGGCTGGCATGTGGGGCTTGGGGATTGAACCGCGGTCCCTGTGCTTTGCTTAAGCTTAGCTTGTTCTAAGTGGGTGCTTTAGACCACTGAGCCATCTCACCAGCCCTATGATGCATTTTATAGTTACTTAATTATATATTATAATATAATAATAGAAACAAGTGCACAATAAATGTAACATACTTGAATCATCCTCAAAATACTCCCATATTCCTGTCCCACTTCCACCCCTTCCCCAATCTGTCTGCCACAAAACAAATCCCTCATATCCAAAAGGTTTGGGATATTATAATACACAACCTGAGGCAAACTAGAAAGCTGTAATGCAGGACATAGAACTATGTAAATTTTTTCATATTTATTTAGTAATAGAGACCTAGGTTAAAGAACTGAATGTGAGGTTTTAACAATGGGAAGGAATTTGAAAGCTAGAGTATATAACAGGAGAGTTAGAACATAGGATAATGGGCCTATTCTATCTATGATTAAAACATATGGCAAGCACTTACCTTTTTAAAAATGTATTATGGTAAAAGCCACATGCCATTAATCCCTTGAAATTACTTCCCTCTTCAAACATACTTATCTTTCTTGACACTTTCTGAAATAGTTCTGAAAGTCCTCCCTTAAGAGTGCTCTTAGTTAGGCTTTCGTGGCAGACTCGATGTCCTGAATTAATGAAAAACCTCCATCTTTGTTGGTCTTTTTCATTAGGGAAGATCCAGAAGTTTGGCAGCACCAAGGGCATGATGACACAACATATATTTAAATTTTATTTTAAAGAGAATTAAAAAAGTGACATAGAATTTCAAAAGAAGATGATAGGAAATTAACAATGGTTATTATGTTGCATATTACTATCTTCAAAGTAGTTGCTCAGATTACCAGATATAGACACGCAGAATTCATCAAAAAATATTAGCACTGACTGCTCCCTCAGTAAACTAATAAAAATTAGTAGTACAGTTATTTTAGCTATTGTGTGTGTGTGTGTGTGTGTGTGTGTGTATTTCCCTCTGTCTTCTTTCCTCATAATTGTTCTTTCTTTTGAGCAGTGTCTTTCTCTCTCACAATATCTATTCTACCTGTTGGATCTGATTTATTTCCCTTATGAGCATGATCTCTAGTTGCATCTAATTGCCTACAAAAGCCTTGAGTTTATCTTGATAGCTGTGGAATAGTCCATTGTATAAAAATACCACATGTTTTTATCCATTCCTCAGTTGATTGGCATTTGGATTGTTTCAAAGATTTTAGCCATGACAGGTTGTGCTGCCATAAACATGGGTGCACGTATATCACTATGGTATGATGTTTTCACTTCTTCTGGAAAAATACCTAGAAGGGGAATAGTGGGGATCCAATAGGACTTTTTTTTTTAGGAATCTCCACACTGTACTCCCACCAGCAGTAGAGAAGGATTCCTTTCCACCACAGCCCCATCCAGCACTGGTTGATTTTTTTGAGGATAGCCATTTTTTCTGGGGTGAGATGGAATCTGCATTGCTTTAATGCAAAATAAATATGAAAAATGTTCAACTGAATTGTTCTTTTGAGAAACACATTGCTTTGGAGTCTGCCTTTCCTTAAATGGCACTGGGCAGCAGCATTCACTTTTTTTAAAATCACAATTTGTAAGACACAAAACAGGTCTTCTACATCTGCTCCAAAAATGATAATAATGATGGGATTGTGTTTGAAACAAGAGGAGTATTTAGATGGAGATTCATGGCAATGTGTCTTTTATTGTAATAAGTTTTCAAAAATTTTCAGCAGTCAACATATATTTCACACACATATTACACATAAAATAGTGGGATAAAAATATTGCAAGGAAAATCATTGAAATTAATTCTTTTTCAAGTGCTGTAAACATATTTCAGAATAGTGAACAATAAAAGAAAAGATTAAAAAGAGCAATTATTATGTGAATGGAAATTTTTCTGTGGATCTAAGATCTAAGATTCAGTGACAATACCACTTCATGTGTCATGACTAGTTATATTTACAGTGAAATGATGGCTCTGTAGATATTCCAAATGCTGGTAATGTGTATGGTGCTTCCCAGCCATATTTCACACTGCAACTGCTGCATTGTGCTCCCTCCCCCCCCCCCCCCGAATTTCAGAACATTTTGTGCATTTGATGTCTAGAGTAATCCTTCAGTGAAAGTAGATACTATCCGTCTCTGTAACTCTCCTCTCATTGCTAAGACAAATACCTGACACTCAAAATGAAGGAAGGAAATTCCTATTTAGCTCACAGTTACTGGACACTTCAGTCCATACTCATCTGGTTCCAGGGCAGAGTGGTCCATGGCAGAGAGAAACCTTTCATGGCAGCAGCAAAGAGCAAGAGAATAAAGGGAGGAGTGGCAGCAACAATGGCCACAGAGAGCAAGCCTGTCTCCCTTAAGTTGCATTCAGGCCATCGGCCACAAGTTGAGTGTAGCACTCACATGCGTCATCCCAGCAGCAGTCATACCCATAATCCCAGTGGATTGGGAGTTAATCACAAATTCTTTAATTAATTCCATCCCACGACTGCATGAGGCTTTGAGGGGACAGCTAGACACAGGGCATAACACTGTCCATTTAGGTGTAAGACTGGAGAGAACAAATGTACACGTGGCCTCTTGCAAAGGGCCACTAGAGGTTCTTTCTGTTGCTTGCAGCACCGAGCTCCAAGTGCGCTGCTCTCTGCACTCCAGGATTTACATAGAAGCTTTAATATTCTCTGGAACTATTGACATGCCATGGTACTCTGTCCTGTGTTTCCATGGACTGTAGTTGAGAAAAGATCTGTATTTGGAAAACTCTAACCAGTCTTTAATACACCAGTCTTGAGTATGATACTTTGAGAACTTGATTGAAACATGCTGAAACATAATTTCCTTTCTTTAAAATAAAAATTAATACTTCTTGCAGTGTCAGAAAACCAGAGTAAAACAGTAATTTGTGATACACGAGCCTATTTCTATTTGCAATCACATTATTGATATTATGAATGCAAAACTTTGGCAGGGGTATAGCTCAGAGGTACAAGTGCCTGCTTGGCAAGAACAAGGGTCTGGATTTCAACTCCCAGTACACAAGCAAAGAGAAAAAAATGCAAAAACCTTACTAAATTTACTATAATTATCAGTTATGCATGATATATTTTAGTCAAAATGATATAAAATAATTATTTAAATAATTTTGATAGGGCCCTAGATATTCTAGCATATCCAGATAAAACTGCACATTTAAAACTACACATAGTTTTAAATACAAATGACTATCAAATTGGTAAACGGAATAATGTGTTTAAATAAAACAATGGTAACAATCAAAATTATTTCCATACTTTTTGGGAAGCAAGTAATTTCATTGTTAGATATTAATTCCTGGAAAATACTAATAGAAATTTATATTAGTAAAGGATGGAATATGATCACCACATATCCAATTAAATTAGAATTTCTGATAATTTTTATTTTACAGTAACATTTTATATTACTATTGCCTTAAATTCAAATTAAATTTGGTGTCCTACTTTTTTACTTCCCAACAATAAAAACCCTCAAATAAGAACAACAAAAATTAAAGAAAACAATAATACTTTCAAAAATGAATAAAGAAAGAAATAATATAGAAATTATAAAAAGCTGTTATTATCAATTCAAATCGTTAGTAATTAATATAAATGAAAGATTATAAATTCAATTTATTTTAATAGAAAATGTAATATGAATTTGCATAAGAAATCAGATGTAATTCAGAGTAACAAGCTTAGTATAATGTTTGAAAAATTTTGCAGTATTATTCTTATAATAATTTTTTTTCTTCTGAATAGGCAAAAACAGGGTTTCACTATGTAGGTCATGCTGGCCTTGAACTCATTTTGTAGCCTAGATTGGCTTCAAATTCTCGGCAATCCTAGTGCCCCAGCCTCCCCAGTGCTGGGATTTTAGGCATGCACTACCACGTCAGTCTCAATGAAAATTACTGAGAAGGACCCTATGTGTTTTTATAAGTGGTTGTGAAGTAAAAGTTAAGACTAATTTATTATTTTAGAAACATAATTATTGACTCATTTCCACACTTAGGTTTTATAACCAAAAGATAAAACTCAATACTAAATAGTATAATAATATGCAATCCTAAGTAGGTCTGTATACAATTGAACATGTGCAAATATTTTTAAAACATTTTGTAATACACTTTTATCTCTACTTAATTCAATTAATACTCAACTTCATTAAATATACAGAAAATAAACTTGTTCAAACTATGCCAAAGTAGTAAATTATACTTTAGTTTGCCAAGAATATACTGTGCTTCAACTTTCACTGCAAAAATATTGCTGTCAAAAAAAAAATGAGGTTTGTATGACATGTAAGTTGAATATTTGAGAAGATTCCACAAACTAGCTTGCTCAAAACAAAAACCTTTATGTGGGAAAATTATACAAAGTCCAGTCATTCCTCATATTGCTTTATAATTGTTTTAGATCCTATCAAAAGTAAACCAGGAGAAAAATTAAATTTGCCTGTTTATTTGGGGAAGGAACAATTTAGGAATTGGACCAAGCCCTGAAGAAATAAAGATTCCAAGAGTTGCCCGCCCGTGTGGATGTGCAGCACCTACAGACAACAACACGTATAAAATAATTTGGTCCTTACAGTTGTTCAGTGCTGTTAAGTGGACATAGTTTGACTCGTTGACAAGCTGTGATTGACTGAAGCTTTCCTGTGTTATTTCGCTGAGACTCACTTGCTCCTTACAAGAATACAGTCTTCAACTAGGTTAAAGTTTGTTCACATACTGCAGTAAATTCTAATCTAGTATGCAGTGAGATAGCTTTGGCCCAAAGTTAACTTAACTTAATAATTATTACTGTACCCTTCAGAAGTAAAAGAATAATCTACCATGATTCATTTGTATTATATCGCATAGGAAGAAAACAAATAGATTTTCAGATTACATACCAGGTAATAACTAATTTCTACCATGGAAAACAGTGCTTATCTTTTTGTGCTAGATTAGGATAAGTTTTACCTATTTTTTTTTCTATTTTCTACATTTAAAGTATTTTAAACATTGCACATGTATTATAGTTTTTGTTCACAAGAGTAACTTTTTTATTATTATGTATTTTAGGAAAGGGTGTACACGGTGTTCAGGATCTCACTACTAGATCAGACTCATAGTGATCGGCCTGTTTCCAGCCTCCCAAGAGCTGGGACTACAGGTGCATATCAGCACACCTAGTCTCAATCACTGTCTCAGTGTGCCCCGGGGTGGGGCCTGCAAGGGAGGCCTAGGGATCAAACCCCTTCCCCTGTGCCTCCTTGTGGGTGCTTTAATCTGCTAAAAGTAACATATTTCTAGACTCTAAAATTTATGAAATATCAAATACTTTCAAGAGAAAGAATGAAATTAGCAATCAAAGTGAATATTTCTAGAATAAGTACAAAAAATTAAAGAATATCAGAAAATTTTGGAAAAGACAACAAACATCTCAAAATAAAAAAATACTAAATGTGTTCTTTCATGATCTTTGGCTATTTGGTGACAATATTTTCTAAAGAGAAAAATAATTTCTGCTTTCTTCTAGCATTGTTGACTAGAATCTGCTTTTCCTGATTCAGAGTTTTGAGACGTTTCGTTTGGCTTCAGTGCTCGTTAATATAATGTAAATTTTTTACGTTACTGTCAAACTTCAGGAAAATTCTACCAACTTTCAGGCATGCTGTCACACGTCAGGGAATTTCAGAATGTCGTGTATAACCTTAGATTTATATACGTCCATACTTTCATCGCCAGAGCCTCTGCAATAGTCACATAATTAGGTAACATCTGGCTGTGCGCTTCAGTTTTTTGCTTCTTTCTGTGTCATTGCCGTATTTGGTAGGCATGCTACTGACTGTCACTTCTACTGTAGGACAGCCTGCAGTAATTAAGTATGTCAGGGAGAATTCTGAAAGACATTCTGAGATTCTAGCTGCCATAATGTACAGCCCGTCTAAAGACTGTGACTGTCACGGACAACACTCCAATGATAGGTTACACTGAAAAAATAATAGATTCCATGCTTATCATTACAGTTATAAATCATGTACTCTGAGTTGATTGCTCATCCTAGCTGGCCCTTCCATACTCAGAAAAGTGCTAAAACAGAGCTCTTCTTGAAAGAAGAGATTAAAAGTAGGAGACAGTGAGAAAGCCAATATGGGGAGTCATGTGGCTAGGTACTGCATGTGGCTTCTAGCAACTGTTGACCTCTGAGTGAAAAAGTTGTCTGTCCACCAACTACAAGGAGCTGGATTTTATGGCCACCAAATGAGCAAATAAACACACTTGAAAAACACAAGAACAAACAGAACAGAATGCAACTTAGTCTGTACCTTTTCAGCTTTGTGATGCTATAATCCTAGAGCACAGTTCAACCTTGCCCAACATTTTATTTGCATTGCAGTTTTATTTTATTATTTTATTTTTTATTTTTGTGGAACCAGGAATTGAATTCAGGCCCTTGTGCTTGCCAGGGAAGGGCTTGTTCTACTGAGCCATCTCTCCGGCCCCTCATCCCAGTTTTAAATATGAAAAAAAAAAAATTAGCACTATTTTAAAACACTCAATGAGTCTATGTAACTCTATTTGAGGACAATTCATTAGAAATATATTAGTAACAATAGAAAGATATGTGATAAAATCTATTCACATGTCTCTCAACTCTAAAATATTTTGAGCTCAGACACCTCTTTGTCTAATCTCAAAAGTGTACACGCCTTCTCCATTGTACCTGGAATGAGGAAAATGAATGACGCTAAAGAAACTCCAATTGTAATGAAACGATAGTGTCTACAGTTAAATTATTTCGATTTTATAAGTAATTTTTAAAATCCTTTTAATCTTTTATTTATCTATTTGGTAAAGGGTCTCACTATGCAGCTCAGACTTGTAGTGATTCTCCTGTCTCCGCCTCCCCAGTGCTGGGATTACAGGCATGCACTACAATGGCCAGTTTCTGTGGCTGGCATGGCACAGGGCCTGCACATCATGCTGTATCAGGGATAGAACCTGGGTCCTTGTGCTTGCCAGGCAGGCTCTTAGACCACCAAGCTATCTCTCCAGCCCAAACTTACTGAATATTTTTTAAATATAAGAAAATGTCTACATTTTCCATGGTTCAACGTGAAGGGACCTGTGTTGATCCTTTAGAATGACTCTAAAACAAGCATTTATAGTTTAGTAATAGAGTCTATTTGAATGTACTCAAATGATTGCATACATTGAACCCTAAGTTCATGTCATATTAGACTCTGTGATAGAGGGAGATCCACACAGGGGCTAAGAAAAATCCCAATAGCGGATTTCCCATTTTAGAAATAAAATGTGATTGACTACCTGATTATAGACATTATATGGTTTCAGCTTTGGGCAAGTATATTTAAGCGAAATATTAATTATCAACTATAAAGCAAAACAAAAAACTGGGTGAAAATGTCCACCATGATATCTTCACTAGTATAATTTTTTTTAAAAATTTAATCTACCAATTGTATTGCAAACAAAATTGTCTCAGAATTCTAAGAAATACAGCTAAGTTCATAAAATCAATTTTAGAGGCAAACACAGATATAAGGTTTCTATCTTATGTTATGTGGACTAATGCAAATTTATAGAAATTCATTTTTCCTACTGGGAACGGAGTCACATTTCATAACCAATAGCTTTCTTTCCATTTAAACTCAGAGCAAGTTAAAGATTTCAGAAAAGTTAAATGAACCGAAGCTATAGTTTTCTTTTAAGATAATGGAACTAGATAGGCTCAGGAATATGGAAAG
>NW_004524691.1:9782841-9783753 GCF_000260255.1 Octodon degus | reverse complement strand
GACAGTAGACATCCTTGTCCTCTTCCTGATTTTAAAAGGAAGGCCTTCAACTTTTGTCCATTTAGTATGATATTGGCAGTTGGTTTGTTAGATGGATTTTATCAGGTTGAAGTAAATACCACTTGTTCCAATTATCTGCCAGGCTTTTATCATGAATGAATGTTTCACTTTGTCAAAAACTTTTTCTCCATCTATTGACATAATGATGTGATTTTTGTCTTTGGCTCTATAGATGTGGTGTATTACATTTATGGACTTGTTTATATTAAACCATCCCTCAGTTCCTGGGATGAATCACACTTGATCATGATGTATGATCTTCTTAATTACTTTCTTCATTATGTTTGCTATTATATATTGAGAGTTTTTGCATCCATATTCATTAGGGACATGATTTTGTAATTTCCTTTTATGGAAATGTCCTTCTCTGGCTTTGATATCAGAGCAATACATGCCTCCAGGAATAAGTAGGGTGAATTGCTTCCTTTCCCATTTCTTTGAAGATTTAAGAAGAATTGGCATTAGGTCCACTCCAAATTTCTTGTAGAATTCAGTTGTGAATCCATCAGGACCTGGGTTTTTCTTTGTTGGTAAGTTTTTTAATCATTGACAATTTAATTGAGTGATACTGGGTTATTTAGAATTTTTAGACTTCCTTGAGTAGTGTTGGTAGTTCATATATCTCTAGGATTCTGTCCTTTTTTCTATTTGAGACTGTATTTATGATTTTTATTAATTTTATTGAGAAACAGATATCAATGAGACAGTTTCAAAACTGATTAACAGGGCAGTTTCAATAATTAATACAATGAATATTGTTATCTTCTTAGTGGTTATTTATAGTACAAGATGCAGACATTATAGCCTGTCCAAATACTATTAGTACAAATCTTTCTTCTAACTGAATTAAGA
>NW_004524691.1:9777666-9782478 GCF_000260255.1 Octodon degus | reverse complement strand
CATGTGGCTTCTAGCAACTGTTGACCTCTGAGTGAAAAAGTTGTCTGTCCACCAACTACAAGGAGCTGGATTTTATGGCCACCAAATGAGCAAATAAACACACTTGAAAAACACAAGGACAAACAGAACAGAATGCAACTTAGTCTGTACCTTTTCAGCTTTGTGATGCTATAATCCTAGAGCACAGTTCAACCTTGCCCAACATTTTATTTGCATTGCAGTTTTATTTTATTATTTTATTTTTTATTTTTGTGGAACCAGGAATTGAATTCAGGCCCTTGTGCTTGCCAGGGAAGGGCTTGTTCTACTGAGCCATCTCTCCGGCCCCTCATCCCAGTTTTAAATATGAAAAAAAAAAAATTAGCACTATTTTAAAACACTCAATGAGTCTATGTAACTCTATTTGAGGACAATTCATTAGAAATATATTAGTAACAATAGAAAGATATGTGATAAAATCTATTCACATGTCTCTCAACTCTAAAATATTTTGAGCTCAGACACCTCTTTGTCTAATCTCAAAAGTGTACACGCCTTCTCCATTGTACCTGGAATGAGGAAAATGAATGACGCTAAAGAAACTCCAATTGTAATGAAACGATAGTGTCTACAGTTAAATTATTTCGATTTTATAAGTAATTTTTAAAATCCTTTTAATCTTTTATTTATCTATTTGGTAAAGGGTCTCACTATGCAGCTCAGACTTGTAGTGATTCTCCTGTCTCCGCCTCCCCAGTGCTGGGATTACAGGCATGCACTACAATGGCCAGTTTCTGTGGCTGGCATGGCACAGGGCCTGCACATCATGCTGTATCAGGGATAGAACCTGGGTCCTTGTGCTTGCCAGGCAGGCTCTTAGACCACCAAGCTATCTCTCCAGCCCAAACTTACTGAATATTTTTTAAATATAAGAAAATGTCTACATTTTCCATGGTTCAACGTGAAGGGACCTGTGTTGATCCTTTAGAATGACTCTAAAACAAGCATTTATAGTTTAGTAATAGAGTCTATTTGAATGTACTCAAATGATTGCATACATTGAACCCTAAGTTCATGTCATATTAGACTCTGTGATAGAGGGAGATCCACACAGGGGCTAAGAAAAATCCCAATAGCGGATTTCCCATTTTAGAAATAAAATGTGATTGACTACCTGATTATAGACATTATATGGTTTCAGCTTTGGGCAAGTATATTTAAGCGAAATATTAATTATCAACTATAAAGCAAAACAAAAAACTGGGTGAAAATGTCCACCATGATATCTTCACTAGTATAATTTTTTTTAAAAATTTAATCTACCAATTGTATTGCAAACAAAATTGTCTCAGAATTCTAAGAAATACAGCTAAGTTCATAAAATCAATTTTAGAGGCAAACACAGATATAAGGTTTCTATCTTATGTTATGTGGACTAATGCAAATTTATAGAAATTCATTTTTCCTACTGGGAACGGAGTCACATTTCATAACCAATAGCTTTCTTTCCATTTAAACTCAGAGCAAGTTAAAGATTTCAGAAAAGTTAAATGAACCGAAGCTATAGTTTTCTTTTAAGATAATGGAACTAGATAGGCTCAGGAATATGGAAAGCTCATAGAAGCAATAATCCTATTTACACATTTTAAAGAGAAATTTATATAAGATATTGGTAGGAATTGTTCAGTATGGAACATAAGCGTCAGAGCAACTGGAGTTGAAAAAAAATGTTATATAATATATAAAAAAGAGGGAATATTCAATCTATTTATAGACAATTATATAATTTAAAACCTAAAGATTCTATGTGATTCTGAAAGCCTGAAAGACAGAAGCATCCAGATAACCCAATTCACGGCGGATAATTTATATAATGTTCATGCTGGTTCAAATGAAAACTCGGTGCATTATCTTCTGGATAAGCACTTGTGTTCCTCAGCTGAGGTATTTATGACCTTCTAAAAGCTGTGTGAAGCATTTACTTGGCTGAGAAAATGTATTTATTTTAATTAAATACAATATTGATGATTTAATATAAATATATAGACTGGATGCTTGAAGTTAAACCTTTGCGGAGCTTATTGTCCTGTCTGAATTTTTAAAATAAATACATTTTGAATAAAAGTCTGAGTCCAGTGCAGATGAACCATTTGAAAGACTTCCTCTTACTTACTTCCTCTTTCCTATTTTGGATTGCTCCCTAAGTTTGAAGATTCGTTGTTTGCATCTTTCCAAACATGCATACACTCTGTGGCATCTCTTGGCTCTTTCCAGCTGCTCACGTGCTTCTCTTCTTTAAACACTTGAATTTCTAAGTTTTGACATGTGCTAGCAAGGCATTCTCTTGGCACATAAAAAATTTTGAGTTTCTGATAAAAACTGACTTCATAGTACATTTTACATTTCTACAATTCATGATAATGTAAATATATAGTATTTAAAATACATATCCTCTACATAAAATGAGAAATTTAACTAATTTATAAGAAAAATGCTTTGCATATCTTTTAGTAGATGATAAATATGTCAACTCAGGAACACAAACTCAGTAAGTCTTTATTAATTCCTGTCATTACAAAGTCTCATACTGAGATTTTACACACTCCCAATCGCCAGTGTTTCATTCCTTGGACCAAAGTGCGACATATGTGATGAGAAGCAAAATGCTTACACGGTGGAATATCCCTCAGCCATAAAGAAAGATAAAACGGAGACATTTACAGCTAATGGATGGACCTTCAGACTATATTTGTAAGTGATTATAAATAGGATACATATGTGGTTTATTTAGTTATTTATTTTTTGGGGGAATACACATGTGTAATTGACACACTATCTCTTTAGTGTGAGAACCTGAAAATGTAAATAAGAAAACAGTGTACAATAGACACTGTGTTCAAAACAAGTTGTTCAAAAGGAAAAGGCAACTTAGTGATGGGAAAAGAATAGATGGAAAGGAAAAAAATGAGAAGTATGAAATGAAAACAGCTTTGTGAAGGGCAGGGAAAGGGAGTGCGATAAAAGGGGATCAGAATGGGAACAAAATGGTGGAATCGGAACTTGTGGTGTACAGATACAAATCCCCTATAATGAGTGTGATCACCATGGACACCTAAATTATACTTAAAATTTAACTAACCTTGAATATACATACATAAAAAAAGATTTTTAAGAAGCAAAGCAGTTTTTTTCTTTTTAAAATAAAGAAGTAATTATCCAATAATGATGTACTTGAACATTTGAGTTTCTTAGGGAAATTTGAGGAAGACTGTTTAAAAGGTGATAAAAGTTGTTTTTTGTTTGTTTGTTTTTTTTATGAGCAGTTTTACTCCCTACTTGTAAGTTTTATGAGAAGGTAACATAAACAATCTGAGAACTTCAGAGAATTGTAAGTAGTACTGCTTGGCATCACTTAATTAAGACACAGATGGGCAGCTGAGGCCAGTAATGCACCTGCAGAATCCAGACACCATGGCACCTAATTTTCAGATTATGCTAGTCAGAACGGGTTAAATCATGATGCAGGGCCAGGGAGCTAGCTCACTGACGCAGTGCCTGCCTGGAAAGCACAAGGTTCTGAGTTTGATTCTTATATAAGAAATAAACAAATAAACAAATAATTAATGAGGAATAAAATCTTATAGATTTAGTGACTAAAAGAAAAAAAATTGTTTACTCATAACACATCTACAGTTACCACACATTTTATTTCACATAAATCTGAAAAGCTGTAGATCACTCAGGAAAGAAAGCACGTCAATCACATACTTATTCTTTGAGGAAACCATTTAGAAAGGACACATCCCACTTCCACCTTAAAGGGTATTGACCAAAGAAAGACATATGACCATGTCTTATTGATCAGGGACATGGTCATATTGCATGAATACCTCAAATTTTGCATTAGGAAATTTTGCAAATAAATTTATACTTAATAATATTGTACATGAATATGTTCAAAGTTAGTAAAGTTAAGCAATACCTTCTTCTCTAGAAATGTTGCATCATAGAAAAATAAAGCTATTTTCTTTTCATTTCAAAAAATTAATTTATTTCCAATGTAAACTTAAAGTGTCTTTTCTACTAGGTACAATATCTATAATATTTCATCTTCTAAAT
Organism: Octodon degus; assembly: GCF_000260255.1. NCBI lineage: Eukaryota > Metazoa > Chordata > Mammalia > Rodentia > Octodontidae > Octodon > Octodon degus. Next base: position 9,778,380 of record NW_004524691.1, on the reverse strand, counting down.
AAGACACCATTCAAAATGTTACAAATACTGTTGACATTAGAGGGAAGTTTAAATATTATGTGTTGCTTAACTTGGGAAAAGTATCTATGAATTACACCGTACAAAAACGAGTTCACAAGCTTTACAATCTTTGTGTGTTTATTTTGTTTCTTTTTCATGTTGGTACTTTATAAGACCATTTCCCTTGTAAAACATGATCAACAAGAAAATAAAATGGATGTGTAGAATACATAAATTGTGCTCATAAGAAAGCTAGAGACAAGGAGAGGAACCATAATAGTGATAGAGTATGTTCAGGGCTCACATGAAGCCCAGAGTGCAATTCCCCAAACCAAAAATGAAAAATGTAAAGAAACAAGATAATGGACAATAAACTATATGTGAAGGAAGCAAATATTGAAACTGAAGTAATGGCCATTATTCCATATTATTTTCATATAACAACTTAGGACTAACAAAATTGCTTTCATAAATCTGCTATACTTTGTTACTGTAAGGCACTCTAAGTCTGAATGTAAAATAATATGTAAAATATATCAAAGAAACTTTATATATGCACATTTGATAAATAATAAAAAATACGTGTGTCTGTAAACCTAACATCTTTTTACACATGTGAAATAATATTAAATAATACAAAATCATTTCATAATAACTTATGTTACACAATTGTTTATTGTTATGTGTTGGAAATTAAATAATTATAATTAAAAA
>NW_004524691.1:9763159-9771366 GCF_000260255.1 Octodon degus | reverse complement strand
CTTAGTGGTTATTTATAGTACAAGATGCAGACATTATAGCCTGTCCAAATACTATTAGTACAAATCTTTCTTCTAACTGAATTAAGAGAAAGTAGCTGTATATCTATTCTAACTATTTTGTATATACAGATAAAAAATGGTCCTTCCTTTGTATCCCCTTTATTTGTTTTGTTTTGTTAGAGATAGATTTTCCTTTGCAATTTGAATATTGTAGGTATGTGAATTCAGCAAAATAATCCAATATAGTTCAGTAGTCCATAACAGTAGTGGGTTTTCCATAGGACTGGCAATGTCAGAAGTTATTGATTTGAGCCTTTCACAGCTCAGCATATTAATATGGCTTTAATTTTTATATCTAATTTTTATAATTTTCCACTGGATGGTTAAGACCAAGATAAAGCAAGACCTATATAACAAGAAATGTATCTTTTGTATCTGATAAGGTCAGTCAAGTCCCATCAGGATTTATAATATTACCCTGTACTGCAGTTTGCAGATCCTTTGTCATTGTCAGCCATGTGGATGAGTCACAGCCATTGTTTGACTAATTTGCTTTCTGTGAAATCCTGAAAGAACATTTTCTCTCCATGTGACTCTCCTTAGACACACCGTATGTTATTGATCACATTGCTCTGTGGTCCCATAATCTCCTTGATCAGAAAAGTTTGGATACAGCTGAGTTACATGATATTACAGTATAGGTTCTCCTATATCTTGAGTCCTCAATGACCTTGAAAGGCTAGGGCCAAAATGTTGGCTTTCCTCGCAGCTCTCCTTTTTCTCTAATTTTTGATCTGCAAACTTAGGCTGTTAAACTTCCAAAAGGGAAGCTTATTGTTATTACCCTACTACATAGGCTCTTAAGCTTAATCTCACTAAATGTCTGAATATCAAACATCTTAAGCATAGCATGGAACAAGTATTTTTCACCAAGCATTGATATGTTAAACATTAAGTCTCTATAGAATATGGTGAAAAAAATTCAAAAATAAAAAATATTTTTAAAATATGAATAAGCAATTACATATTTTTACACATAAATTTAGGATTCTGTCCTTTTCTTCTGTGTTTTCCATTCTGTGAGAGTAAACATTTCTGAAATAGGTAGTTATGATATTCTGAATTTCTATGGAATCTGTATTGATTTCACACTTTTCATTTCTCATTACATAAAGTTGAATTTTTCTTCCCTTTCTGATAATGTTGGCTAGAATTTATTCTTTCAAAGCACCAATTCTTTTACTCATTAATTCTTTGTATTGCTTTTGTTGTCTCCATTGCATTTATTTGTGTGATCTTTTTAATTTCCTGCCTTCTTTGTGGTTTGGGCTTGACTTGCTCTTCTTTTTCTAGGACATTGAGATCCAGCATGAGATTGTTTATTTGGGATTATTTTGTTTTCATGATGTTAGATTATACCATTATAAATTTTCCTCTTTAGATAGCTTTAATTGTATCTTACAGGTTCCAGTGTGTTGCATCTGTGTTTTTGTTTGACTGTAAATAATTTTCAATTTCTTCTTTAATTTAATCTGTGACTCACTGATTGTTTAGGAGGTTGTTATTTAATTTCCATGTGTTTATGGAATTCTTGCGGTTTCTTTCATCAATAATTTTCAGTTTCATTGCACTATGGTAAGATAACATGCATGGGATAATTTTGATTTCTTTGCATATACTCAAGCATGTTCTATGTGCTAGTATATGGTCTATTTTGGAGAACATCCTGTGGACAGCTGAGAAAATGTGCTGAATGGAAGACTGTGAAGATCTACTAAGTCCATTTCTTCACATGCTTGGTTTACTTCTCTTATTTCCTTGCTCATTTTTTGTATGGCTGAGCTATCTCTTTGTGTCAATGTGGTGGTAAAGTCCCCCAGTACAAGTACATTATTGCTCATTTGATTTTTCATGTCTTTTGAAATATGTACTATATAATGAACTGGTCCTATATTGGGTGCTTATATATTTACAATTGTTATCTTTTCTCTTGCAGTTTTCCCCTATCAGGTGTACAGTGACTTTCTTTATCTCTTTGTATCACACTTGCTTTGAAGTTGAGCCTGTAGGAAACCAGGATAGCAAACCACAGCTTAAGAAGGATCTGCTGCTGATGAGGGCAACCAAAGGTTCTGCAAGGCTCTCTCAGTGCTGAGTTGGCATGAGGAAGGGCTCATCCAGGTTCCTGCAGGCCCCCATGGCAGTCTTCTGGGCAATGACTGCTGGGCAGGGCTCAGCTGAGCTTTGGCTAGGGCAAAGGGGTCAAAACAGAGCTCTCCAGATGCTCTTGGCAGTCCTCCATGCGAAGGCGGTTGGCTGGGCTCCAAGGCGGTCCAGCAAGGTAGGGCGGGCTAGGATCACTAGGGTTCCTAGCAGTCTTTCAAGTGAGGATGGCTGGCTGGAACTCAGAAGAGCTCTGGAAAGAATGGTCAAAATTCTAAATTTTGAGGAAGTATTTAAATTCAAAGTATACTTCATCTGTCCTGGAGAAAAATTGTGTTCCATCTGATTCTTGAATTTAACCATTAATTGTTCTATCCCAGAGGAAGTAACTTACATAAAACATTTCTGATGCAAAAAGACGTGTGTATATGTTATCTTCTTTCTGCAGGTCATATCTAACACCTAACTGTTATATTTATACAAAGATTGAAGAGTTAGGTGGCTATTGAGAATATCTGGTAGGCATATAAATTTCATTCTAAAAGGAAGAGAAGTGATTTTTAGAAAGAATAATGTGAAGTTTTTGAAAGAATTCACAAAAAATTGGAATATAACCTATGGTTTCCCCTGGCAGGTAATAAGGAAGAACACAACATTATATTTTCTTAAATTTCCCTCTTTTATTTAGATATTTGATATATGAGTTTATATAGATTTCATGAAAAAATTGCTATTTCTAAGGCCATCTCTAAAAATAAGAGTACAAAATACGGAGAGATGGAGATAATATTTCTGTAAACATTGAGAATTTACAAAATTGGAGAGAGAATTGAGAGAATTGGAATGTCCCAATATAATAATATTAAACTAGGTGTCAAAGATGGAGTTCTACAAAGACAAAGGCTTATGGGTGTGTATGTTGTACTTTATTCACAAAGAATTAATGAAATTGTGCCAAAAATTTAATATTGTATTTCTCATGTCTTCACTAACAAAGTAAAATTTATCATAGTGATACTTCCTTTCAGAAAACCAGCAGTCCTTACCTCTCAATCTGTGGGTAAACTTTGAGTGTCAAACACAAAGCTAGAAGGCTGTCAGTACTGATTTTCAGCTATCACAGCATTGTAGAAATAATACTTCTTATTTTCTTCAAATGCTACTGGAGAATTACTGTCTGAATAGTATAGACAATATTTTTTAGAAAGTAGCTACTTCATTCAATGAAACATAAAACTGTAACCTCAATGCCATCTTTACTTAAATTGTTATGACAATCCAACACATTCTAATATGGGCAATTGTGAAACATCGTGATAAGTCCTTTTTGTCTGATCATGTCTATGTCTTCAAAGTTTAAAATGTCATTTATATAAATATTGTATATTTACTAAAGATCAAAGATCAGCAAAATTATTAAATTAAATCTAAAAATATTAGCCACATACTAGCAATTACTCAGATGTAGCAGCTCTAAAATAGTCACATTTAAAAAAAATACATTTTGTTCATGAAATTTAAATATGTGTAATAAAAGTTGTAAAATGGTGGATCAAATGGTAGATCTGCATTGGACATAACATTATTTTTTCTTTATGACTTATTTAAATTGTAGATATTGAAAGAAAACTTATTTAGCTTCACTGTGGTAGATTGACAACTGGTGGTCAATTTGTAACCACCCACTGACCTGAACAGAATAGTGTTGAATATGGGAGGCCCATCTGTGGATTATTACCATTGGCTTAAAAGGCAAAACTTGAGAAGAGAAGGTACTGGGGATCTGCTAGTTCTCCTGGAGGAGCTAGTCAGGCTGGTTTTGGTTTTGAACTGGCCTACTCTCATCATCGGAGAAACTCAGACCTCGCTGTCACTGAGAATGGCTGCAATTCAGTTTAGGGGATCTATGGTCCATACGAGAAGCATCTCTTCCTGGCTCTTAAGGAAAAGGTGGTTTTGTTCAGCCTCTTGGAGAAGCTTTTCACACTGGCCATCCTGGTATCAAATTGGCTGTTCTTTTCATTGGAGGAGCTCAGGACTTCATTGTCATTGAAGATGGCTGTTGTTCTTTTCCACTACTGACTTTGGGGACTTCTCAGGGCAAAGCCTTGCAACAGGCCTGCATGAGACTTTGTCATGGGTTCTAGGACTCCAGTTGGACTTGTGGGAGGCATTAATATGGGTTCTAGATTTCAGCTAGACTCATGCAGGACATTATTGTGAGATCTAGGGCCTCAGCTGAATTTTTTTGTCTCTAAATCTGTGTGAACAGATTTCCTGCAACCTCTCTGTTTGTGATTCTTTGAGTGACTATTATTAAATAATCTTATAAAATATTAGTCCTGCATCATATTGTTCCCATTGAAGAAACCAAAACTGCAATATTCACCTATTAAAACCTGGCATCTCAGGCCAGCGAGATAGCTCAGTGGACTAAGTGTCTGTGTAGGCAAGCACAGGAACCAGGGTTCAATCCCTGGTACCACCTGCCCTCATAAATGCTGAGCCAGTGAGCAAGTCCAAGCATGGTCCTGCAAGCCTATAATCCCACTGATGAGGAGTCTGAAAACAGGAGGATCACTACAAATCCAAGATGCCTAGTGAGACCTTGTACCAAATACATAAAAAGTTAAATAAAAATAAACTGGCCTCTCTATGTACAGCTTACAACTTCCAAACTGGTCTTGACACTAGTTAGAAAGCTTGGCCCTGTGAGCATGTGCAGGTTCTCAGAACCAAATAGTTACTACATTTTGTATCAGAAACCAAGAGACCAATTTTCCACATTTCCTGCCAATTCCTGTTGTCAGGGCAAGGCCTAGGTCAAGCGGCAGGCACTGTCAGCATCCCCTCCTTTTGTTCCTCTCATAGTGGAGGTAAAAGAAAGGCACACTGCTACTAGTACTCTTATCTGTTTCACAAGGAGAGCAAGTAAAATTGACCCGAAGGGGTACATGTTTCAAACAAAGATAAAAATTTATTTTTTTCCTCTGCTTAGTGAAGAATATTTTTCAACCTGGCATGTTTCAAACATTCATATTATCTGCCTACCCCTATGGGCACCTAACTTTGAAATCTTGCTCTCAGCAGTAACTCCAGGTAAGAGTGAGAAGGGTGCCATAAAAATCCTGAAAAGTCTATCACTGCACATCTTGCTCCTGAGGGAAGCAGAAAGGTAAAAGGTTTCATCAGAGGAGACAGGAGCACTTCTTCCTGCTGTTCAGTGGATGCTATTTTTAGTTTCCTCAGAATGGAATAAAAGCCCTTTGGCATGTGAATCCCACAAACTCAGGCATGCATGTGATAGCAAATTCTTTATAAAATTCAAAATGGTTGTCTGAAGAAAGATTTTGCTTAGTTTCTGTTGTTCATCTCATTAGTGTTGTATACTTTTTGCCATTCATAATTAAGTATTTCTTTTGTTACCATTGCTTTTCAGTGCAGCAGACTGAATTCACCACTCATATTGAGTGACATCCTAAAAGCCCTTGTTATTTTTTTCTTTTATTTTGAGATAGTGTCTCCCTAAGTTAATTAAATTCACTTGAACTTTCAATCCTCCAACCTCAGCCTCCCCGAATGCTAGGATGGTAGGATGACATCATCACATGGGACTCATAAATAAAAATATGTTTAAATTGTATATGAATTTCCAGTCTGCTTAAACAAGATTTCTTTTTATTTGCAACTCCCCTACATATTCATAGTAAAAGGTTTTTTAAAAATTATGTATATCGCCAATAAATAGATTTCAATAAAATTTTTGTTCAATTTTGTAATATCAGATAGCAAGTAGAACACTGAAAAATTAATGCAATATCATCATCAGGTCAAAAGTATGATACAAGTAGTCTTTATGACAGAGTTTCTTACTCAACATAGAATCCCGAATTATTGTCATATTCCAAGTGGGTCTGAGTTACATGATACGTTATTTCTCCACTTAGTCAATGGTTTTACAAAATGTCATTTCTTTTTAAAGATCCTTGTAAATATAGTTAGCATGTAAGTATAAGAATCTTTAAAATGCTTGATAAAATAAGTTTCCCAAAACTACAGATACGACTAAGAATGCCATAGCCATGCTGCAAATAATCACAAAGCTAGACACTGAAATAATCTCTTATTCATTTAATCAGTGGCTATCTGTTGTGTGTTCTGCTGCTCATTCTTCTAGTCATAAAATCAGAGGGACAAGTAAAGAAAGTCCAAACACCTATGCCAATCTCTCATAGTAGGTAAAGACACATACCTACCCTTGATAATTAATCCACAGCAAAAAATCTAACCCAAGAGCTCTGAAATGAGGGTTTTTACTGTAATCATCACATAGATTTGAAGCATGTTAGTCTACACAACAATTTTACAAATACTAAGATGCTATTGATATGGAGAGACAATAAAGTGGCCTACACAAATTTATTTAGTGGTTTTTGCCACTAAATGGCTTTTCAATCCATACATACAATTCTATGTTAATTCACCAAATGACGTATTTATATTTTTAGTGTTACTATAATTAATAAATTTATTTCTAAACTTTAGAAAAGATTCTTTCAAAAATAACTGAAAAACTAGTTTTTTTATTTTATTCTCCTAGTCACCAGATATATTAGTGAGTTCTGTTTCCATTGGCAAGCCCCTTCTTCCTCTATTGTATCATCTTTTAACAATGGATAAGATTTATTCTTGAACTTTTATAATAGTAACCTTGGTAAGAGATACTTTGTACAAATATGCTTTTGAGACAAAATAGAAGAATACTTTTATGATTTAAATTTGTTTTATAGATCTAGATAAGACTACATTTAACTTGAGATCTTGTTCTATTTCAAACTATAGTACAAATTGCAGATTGTTCCAGAGCTGCTGTTTTGTATTAGTGTCATAACCCAAAAATCAAAAACTGGACTCAAACTTAAAAAGCAGGAAAGCGCTTTATTTAGTTGAGCTCAGCGGCGGCACGTACTCTCCTCTCCAAGTAGATGTGCAGGTAGACTAGGTGAGTCACAGTTTTTAAAAGGAAAAACCACAAGCGTAGGGGGAGGAGGGGCGATTTTACAAAGCTTATTTTGAGTTAGTCATGACCGAGGGTTAACTCTTTCTTTCTGTAGACGAGGTCACATTTTGCAAACCTTACAGGAATATGTTTTACTCGGCTTAGGCATTGTTTTTGTCTAGGTAGTTAGAAGGACATCTGATGCCCATTTTAGCCATTTTCAGGCGTTCTGTTTGTTCCCTTAGGAAGGACAGTTTAACTCATTCTGCAGAATGTTGAGGAACATTTTCTTATGCACAGTCACATTCTTCAGGGAAGGCATGGATGGGGGGGGGGGCGTTTACAAAGCAAATCAAGGTTTTACAAAACGGAAGTTACAAAGCTTGTTACAAGATGGAGTTTGAGTAGTCAGCTTATACCAAATAGTCCTTGTTAATGAAGTTACAATGGAAACATACAGAGTAACAAAATTGGAATCAATTGCACAGGTTATAGCAATTAGAATAAATAGTTAATTTATTTAAATTCCCTACGGGCCAGCCAAAGAGCTCTACAGATTAAAGCATTTGCAAGCAGGCCCAGGGGCCAAGGGTTTGATCCTGGGCCTGCCATGCCGGCCCCACCCCTGGAGCTGAGAGAGCAATTGAGACTGGGCATGGTGGCATGCACCTCTAATCCCATCTCTTGGAAGCTGTAAACAGGAGGATCACTAAGAGTCTGATCTAGTAGTGAGACCCTGAACACCCAGTACGCCCTTCCCCAAAATACTAAATAAATAAACAAATAAAGTCCCTAAATATATAAAATTTACTTAACGCTAAAAAATTTAACAGTACTGGAGATATAGCACAGCAGCATAGCTCCTGCCTGGTAAGTGTAAAGTGTTGAGTTCAATTCCTGGTACACTACCATAGTAAAAATAGTAATAATGATAATAATAATAATATTACTATTATTATCTTTTCATCCAGGAATGGGTAGGTGAACAGATATGTGAGTATATAGCTCATTACCAGTCTTCAGACTTTTAATTCTCCCAGCAGGA
>NW_004524691.1:9761463-9763059 GCF_000260255.1 Octodon degus | reverse complement strand
TTATAATTAAATAAATAATTATATTGATCAATAGCATTCTAGAACAGATGAAAATAATAAATATGACTAAATATACTGATTCTAAGTGCACAAATGATGCTTTAGTGTGGAAAATTAATGCAATGTATTGTTTTAATGGCCTAAAGACAAAAGCTTTAAGAGAATATTAATATATAGAGATAGTTATTTGATGTCGTTGTTCGTTATTTTAATCCTATGTTTTATACCCATGAAGTTTAAATTATTGTTAATGCTTTTAAGGGGAACAAAGTTTTTCCTCTAGTATATAAAGTATTTTATGTTATTCTTTCTTGCAAGTCAAACTTTTTTAGATCATTTGACATCTTCCTAAGAAACATTTTGAAATAACTTCATTGAATTCCCTAATAGTACTCTCAACATTGTACAATCAGCTTTTGTTCATCTGAAAAGAATTATTGAAAGACTATTGTAAGAGTTTCATGACATTTGGAATTGAGGATTGAATTAAGCATTTAGATGTCTAATTTCAGTGCCCATTGCTTCCATTATCATTGTCAAGATGAGAATCATTCAAATGTTATTCTTTTCTCTAAATAAATTTTGAATTTATATTTTGTATTTGTTTTCTAAAGCTTCAATAAGTCCACAGTGGAGATTTATTTACAGTTATATGTATTTTCCACAAGTATGTTGAGATTGCGACATACAACACCACTACCACTTATCAGTGGAAAAAATGTGTTAAATATGATCTCTTCAAATATTGTCCTTTCTTTCCTTCTTGTGATCTGCTTGAAATTATGATGGACACCCTCCCCACACACAACACACAGATTTTCATCCTCCAAGACACTGAGCTTCCATTTAATTTTATTGTTCAGGTGAATATACCACTTCTCTCATAAATCCAACAACTTTTACTGACATTTGAAGACTGACTTCAGACTATTTGCTCCCTTCAGTGAATTGGATTTTGTTTGTTAATGCATTTCCTTCTGATGCTTTCTGTGAACACTATTTAACCCTAGTATGGGCTTTAATTCCATGACAGAGAGTTTCATTTCACTTCTATCATATATTTTTGGTACTAAAAGCTTGCATTTTTAACCTTACTATAATCATGCTCTTTGTCCTTTAATTTTTAATGATGAATCTGCAAATTTTTGTAATGCAAAACTGTCATTTAAGAAGTTTCTTTATAAAATTTAAACTTTAAAACTAAAACACTATATGAACTCATTGAAAATAGTAAAATATGTTCATTTCGTATGGTGTTCTTAATCAGTATATTTTAATTTATGGTGATCAGTATTGTTTCCCATCAGCTGTGTGATTAAAATTAAATTAGAAAGAGATTTATTATAAAATCTTTAATTTATTACTTATTTGATGTTCCTTACAAATTACATGTTAAGACAGGATATATATTTGTCTTAATACAACTGTATTTTAATGTAACATAACTGACCTTTTGGAAAATTTAGGAGAATATTTTGATCAGGGAGACAGAACAACATAGAACTTTGATCACAACTTTGCCTACTAAAATTTAGTAAAATAGTTCATGTAATTATTGCTACCTTCACGAGTATTTTAAAAGCTATTTAACTCATA
>NW_004524691.1:9757662-9760405 GCF_000260255.1 Octodon degus | reverse complement strand
TAACAGTACTGGAGATATAGCACAGCAGCATAGCTCCTGCCTGGTAAGTGTAAAGTGTTGAGTTCAATTCCTGGTACACTACCATAGTAAAAATAATAATAATAATATTACTATTATTATCTTTTCATCCAGGAATGGGTAGGTGAACAGATATGTGAGTATATAGCTCATTACCAGTCTTCAGACTTTTAATTCTCCCAGCAGGATAGCATTCTGCAGAATTTATAAATATGCAAAGCCTTTCCAAGTACTTATCATTGGCTAATAAATTACATTGGTTAATTTTATATCTAATAAAATATTTATTTTAAACATCAGGAGGCATAAGTTTCATCTAAGAATTTAGTTAAAAATCTATGGGCGAGTGGCTTAATATATTCTCTTTAATCAAAAGAATAATGAATTGAGTCACACAGTGGGACACAGGTTAAGAACCTACAGTGAAAGTATCTTAATTTCTCCAGCCTTCATGCTATTAACCTAATTACCATACAATTTAATGTCAATAATAAATACAGGTTTAGATGAGAGCAGACAAAAATGTGAGCAATTATGTGAAGAAATTTAATAGGAGATACAATGAGTTTTATCAATTAATTTCAAATCTATTTTACTTCTTCTGGAAAATTTCAAATTGAAATAGATTAAATCTCAAGTTGAAGACCAGGGAGATAGCTCAGCAGCATAAGTGCAAGGTCATGGGTTCAATCCTTGGTACCAAAAGAAAAACAAATCTCAATTTTAAAAGAACAGAAGTTTTGAATGAATCCACAATAAAACAACCATGTCCTGGCCTATTGTAACAATCAAGTACTTTCAAATAGAAGCTCTCAACTCAGTTAGAGTTGCAGGTAATCAAATATTACAGTGATTAACTAACACACGGTTGTTAAGATTCATTCTTTTATCTACCCAAGAGCAGAATGTTGTATTTTCTATACATCTCATTTCAATTAAAACTTTTGTTTGATTTTACAGAAAGCCTACATAGTTTAACACCTACAATAACATAGAAGTATTTCCAAAAATTTAAATTTCAGCATAGCTATGATAAAAGTAGAATTTTAGAATGGGTCTTTTAAATGGGCACAAATGAAAATATTATAGGTTCACCTGTATTTTTCTTTCCAATTCAGGCAGCGTTTCTTTTTAGCTGAGACTCAAAATACTCAGAATTCTTAAAATGCACATGAAAACATCATGTTGGGCATTTTAAGTGAACTATTTGGAATTAATTTACAAACATGAAAAGATGCACATAAATATATCGATCCAAGCAGAGAATGTAAAGACAATAATGAATGTTAGAATTGTTTACAATAGTACTTATTTCTAAAGTTATTATTGCAGTACATAGTCCTAGAAAACATATTCACAATTTTTTAAGATGATTTTTAATGAGAAATTTTTGTAGATGGCACATTTTAAAATAAGAAATAACTCATACTTGAAAAATAAAGAAGGGTCTTCTATTTGTAATTCAACTTTCCTATAATGGCAACAGAATATACTTTAACATTTTACAAATATGAAATAATTTAATGTGTTATACAACTAATCTTACTTTGTTAGTTAATTAATAGCATTCAAGTGATTTCTGTCTCTGAATTGTGAAAAAAAAAATTGATCTCCCCATTTCTGACAAAACCAAATAAAAAAGGGGATATAAATGAAGGACCATTTTGCAGTGAAAAAATATATATATACAAAATAGTTAGCATAGATGTACAGCTACTTTCTCTTAGTTCAATGAGAAAAAAGATTTGTACTAATAGTGTTTAGACAAGATATCATGTCTGCATCTTTTACTATGAATAACTACTATGAAGACAATAGGCAATGTATTAATCATTGTAACTCCTACTAACCTGCTTTGAAACTGTCTCATTGCTATTTCTTTCTCAACAAAATTAATTTAAAAAAAGAAAAATTGATTTCTATGGCCACTCAAATCAACACACCTTGATAGGATCTAGGAGAGTACGGATTTGTTGTATACCTTCAGTAGATTAAGAAGGGGGAAGAAAGGGAGAAATCTTAAGAGAATTGATAATGACAAGACATGTTATGTGTATGTATCAGTTTCCCAAAATGAACATCACCACTTTACAATGTATGAAGTAAACCTGCACTTTAAGAAAAAGGTCCATAACATGGCCTACATTAAGATGTCAGAAGATTGAAGGAAAAGAATTTATCATTCTGTATTCTTTTCTGGATTTAGAGAACATGAGGGTTCAGCTTGATTATACCAACTTGATTGGCTTACAAAACAGTCAGAGTGATACAGGGAGAAAAACTGGTATCAGGTGGGTGAACTCCAAACAATATAGCGAACCTCCAAATGACATAGGAAAAAATGATCTCTGGACCTGACCTGCAGGAGTTTGTGTTTGCTAATCATGTTCTCTAAAACCTAAGAATGAATTTTAGGAACAAACGGAGGTTATGAGCAGAATATATATATTGAGAGAAAGAAAGCTTCTGTCCCAAGACAAGGACAGGAGGGGGGCGTCGAGCGGATAGTTCCTTCCAGGAAGTTGTCTCTTGCAGGGACTTTCATAGAGGAAAATCATGTGGTGAGGCAGGTCTAAGGTGGTGGAGAAGACACGGGAACTTGCTTAGTTGGGCACGAGGTGGGACAAAACTATGGTCAACCAATGAGATTACAAGCACCACTGCTCAGGTAAAATTGATTAAATCCAGTATCAAATGGGAAAGCGAGTCACATAGCAAGCAGGCA
>NW_004524691.1:9729686-9750022 GCF_000260255.1 Octodon degus | reverse complement strand
AGTATGTAGCTGTGCTTCCTCTTTTTGTCTTGGTCTTCAGGCATGGCCCATATGGGAGTGTCTGTCTCTTCCAAGTTGCAAAGTCACCTAGTCTTTCATCTTGTCTCCTTGAGAGCCTGACCCTGTCTAACTGCCTATAATATTTCTGTGTAACTCGGCTGCCTACAACAAGAGGATTGGTAAGGTAGCACACTTATGGGTTGCTGTGAGTGTGTCAACAAGCCCAACCTTGAGCAGTGCATGCAGAACTTCATCCCTTTGTCTCTAGATCTGTACCCCTGATCTGTTGCCAAGTCTTGATGAATTAAACATCTTTTCCCTATCATGTGCTTCAGTCATTCTATGTTTTTCCTAAAGTAATATGATAATGAATGAATACTTAAAACATGAAACAAAATAAACTTCTTATCCTTGAAGTTATAAATTTTGGTTTTGTATCCCACAGTGGGAAAACTAGTATGCATAACTTTTTACAAGAACTTTAAATTTATTGGCCAGATTCAGAAACTTATAAAGACACTGGCTTCATTTTCTTCATAGATGTGAGCTCAAGGTTGCTCTCATCTTCAGAGACATTTCTTTGGCCACACAACACAAGGTTATTTGTTTCTTCAGATCCAGTAACAGAATCTCTCTGATGTATTTATCATTCTTCCTCTAAAGGGGCCTAATTTATTTTAATAGTTCATTTAATGTGGTCGTCACTGTCCAGAAAGAATTCCCTATTGATAAATTTAATTCTTCCAGTGCAGGGCCTTCACATCAGCAAACCTAACTACTACTAAGAAGCATTTTCATGTAATAAAAAATAATCATAAGAGGTTCAGCCAAATAGCTCAGTGGATTAAAAGGCTTGCTTAGGCAAACACAGGGTCTAGGAGTTCCATCACAGGGCCTGCCATGCTGGCCCCACCCCTGAGGTGCGCTGAGATGGCAATTGAGACTGGGCGTGGTGGCGTGCACCTGTAATCCCAGCTCTTGGGAGGCTGTAAACAGGCAGATCACTATGAGCCCTATCTAGTAGTGAGACCCTGAACACCCTGTAGACTTTCCCTAAAATACAAAACAAACAAACAAAAAAACATAAAACAAACAAACAGAAAAGCAAATCATAGGAGTGAAACACATCACACTGCCAGCACAAGAGCAATTGCATTTCATGGGATACAATTTGGAGACATTCAGTATGTTGCCAAGTTTGAGAATGCTGGAGTCTCTTTGGGGAAGTGGTTTCTAAGATATTTATCCTTTGATTAAAGAATAAATTAAACAAAGTTTTATTGAAGATAGGGAAAGAACCAGGCTCTACAAATCAAGTGTGGTCCAGTAAAGGTAGAAAAGGAAGTTCATCTTACCGTATGATGATGGACCATGTTGCAAGAGGTGACGCAACAGTGAAAACTCAGTGTGAACCACCATTTTAATATCATTAACTTACCAGGCTGACATGAGGTCCAGGCCATCCTATGAAAAACCTGCTCAAGTCTCATGGGGAAATCCACATGCATGACTTTAAGAACCGTTGGGCATATGTGTCCTGGGATTTTGTAATTAACAGGCCACACCTGCCGATTTTGACATTCCCCAATCTCCTGGAGCATCTTTGCTTTCCACTGAAACTTATCATTATCTCACTGTAAATTTTTGTCACTCTGTAAAATGCTGTAATTTAAAATGTTCTCATTCACTTTTGGATTTGAACTTATTGAAATACAAAGCACAAAAAATATTTCAACTGGAGCAAAACTGCCTTATCTGATTTTCACATTAGTTATTACATTCACACTTTATTTTTAGGAAGCAGACTTAAAATTATCGATGTTTACTGACTCTAGGTATATGAGGATTTCAGGCAATTTGTGAGATGAATATGCTGAATAACAGCAGTGCAAATGTTACTGTCCCATCATTGACACCTACCAGTACTTGTACTGAGCAAGGGCTTCCTGTTCTGCAGTACTGTCACTCTAGTTTCTGTTGGGGGAAAAAAGTTTTATTCAGTGGTCAATTGACAGGAAAGTTAAAAGCTGGTCAATGCTCAAATTCATCTAATGGATCAGTTGAACTGTTTTTAGAAAAACAAGGAATATGCTTCTTGTTTATTGTATCACTTTATATAGCTAAGTCAGAAACAAATCAACAATCCTAGAGAGATCAGGTCATCTATGCAGTCAGTGCAGAAGATGAGACACATCAAAATTAAAATAAGAATATGAAATAAATTAGGAATTTGAGCCAAGGGTGAATTGCCTAAGGTAACATAGAATGCAGCCAAAACCATGTTGAAGAACTGGGTTATAGAGTTTGAGTTGCAATTGATCACTTTAAATCCAGACAGCCACCTGTGACAGATAGTGATCATAAACCTGAGAGAATTTTCTTCTGTGCTTATCTATCATTAGCTTTTATTTTTGTAGTCACCTACTAAATCCAGGAGCCTTCTTTTCTCTTCCTGTTCCTCCTTCACCTCTTCCTGCTCCTCCTTCTTTGTCTTCCCCTGCCCTTCCTCTTCTTTCCAATAAAAACTCTCCTTTCTCCTCTTCCTTCAAGACTTCATTCTTGAACCTCAAACTCAATAATATGGTAATAGTATCATGAGAAGATAAGATTTAGGATTCTTTTGCAGAGTAAAAATAGTCATTATCTTCACAGGTCATGTGCATTTTATTTGTTTATTTATTTATTTATTTATGCTTTCTTGAGATGGTCACTTTCTGGGAAGAATGTTGTGCTGGTGACATCAAAAAGATCTCTGAAGGGGCTGGGGAGATGGCTCAGTAGAATAAGTGCTTGCCTGGCAAGTGCAAGGGCCTGAGTTCAATCCCTGGTTTTCGAAAAAAGAAAAAAAAAATCTATGACATGAGAAGCTCCTTTCTACTGCTCATATCCATTCTTACTCAACCATGTTCAGCTGTCCAAGTATATTATGATGTTTAAGGGCCAGGAAGATAGCTCAGTAGAATAAGCACCTGCCTAGCTAGCACAGGGTCCTGAGTTCAATTGCAGTACAAAAATAAATAAATAAATAAATAAATAAAACAGAAAGATGTTTCTTTTGTAAAGATTTTCCTTAACTATTCCATGACAATCTATGTTTTAAAAAATGCTGTATTTTTTTTACTTTTATTGTGCTTAAATGTTTGGGTTCAATATTGATATACTATAGTATGTTTGCTACCCTAATACATTACTATTCATGATACTTTTTATCTTCTTTGAAATAACTATTCTGTAATCTTTAATTTTCCTTTCTTATGATTGATTTTGAATTTGTTTCTTTCCTTTTTATAAGTTCTGTAGAAGTTATAGCATTTATCTTTGGCTTTTAAAATTGTATAATTAGTGTTTTAATATGTTTTCTACCAATGCATACCTTACAACATTTATTAGATTTACCTCTTCTTTTTTTTAAATTTTATTTATTTGTGTGTGTGTGTGTGTGTGTGTGTGGCCAGCTCAGCCCACCAGGGGGCAGGGCTGGCTGGCATGTGGTGCTGGGGGATCGAACCGTGGTCCCTGTGCTTTGCTAAACTTGCTCTAAGTAGGTGCTTTAGACTACTGAGCCATCTCACCAGCCCCGCCTCTTCTTGATGTATAGTGTCCCCTTCTTAAAACCTCAAATTCATCTTTTAGGCCAAAAGAATCCTAAAATGTGATTGCATACAGTCAATCATCAGGTAAGTTTTCCTACAAATATATTATTTCCTTTCATTGATCTTTGGTGTTTAACAAATCTCAAATCTTCCATCTGATTTCCTTGTTTCTACCCCAAAATGTTCTTTGTATTTCTTTTTCTATGGCCTTTCTAAAAGAAGATCACAGGTGTGACTTTCCTGGTGTCTGATCCAATAACTTAAGAACTTTAGAGGACTCTGGGTGGCCTGCAGGACTCTTATAAGCTTATAAACTGAGTCCTATGACTCCCATTGCAAAGGCATGAGCTTGTGCTGGTGCAGGTCCAAAATATCGAGAACTTAGGAGGACCCTGAGTGGCCTGCAAGACTCTGATGAGCCGCAGATCTGTGGGCACAGTGTGTGTAGCCATCGAGCTTTCCTGGCACCTGGTCAAATCATTTAAGAAATTTAAAGGATTCTTGACAGCCCATGGGACTCTGGGAGCTGTGTCACTTGGCCCCCAGAATACAATGTAGGGATGAGGCAGGTGCTGGTCCAACCTTTTAGATACAGGAAGATTCTGGGTGGCCCATGGAATCCTGGTGAATCAGGCCCACAACCACCACCTCTAATGAAGCTTTGTTGAGTATCAGCGAGTTACCCCACTAGTAGTGAGAAACTTGGTGAGGTCTACCTTGCTCCCCACTGTAGGGGAAACCTTACTGATACTTGTCCCACGACTCTCCCACCACTGCTAAGTGTGTGTGATTATTGGTAGCTTCAAAACTGCCAGACTTTAGGAAAACAAGGCGATCATAATCTTCCAGCTTACCAAGACCAAATCCAGAAGATAAAGACATACAAGAACTTGGAAACTATACACCTGAAAACTTGAAATGAGAGCAACTGAAGTAAAGAAATAAGTCCTTTATGATATAGAAGAAATAATATCAGAAATAATCTATCAGGTCAAAAAAGAAATGACAACAATTGTAAAAGAAATGCTCAGCACAACTAAAGAAGACATAGATGAAAAAACGGAGGAGAATAGAAAAATGATGGAAACACTGAATGAACAATGCGAGAAAGAATTAGAATTCATGATGCAGATTCAAACAGATATCAAACAGGAGGTTAAGAATCCATTAAAAGCTGGCAAAGCCAATTGAAAGAAACTGAAGATAGAATTTTTAGACCTTGAAGACAGCAGTGCAGCTAAAGATCTCAGAAATTCAGCAAAGAATAGAATATTACAAGCTGCTAGAGAAAAGGAATGGATCACATAAAGTGGAATTGCTTAGTAGGTTTATTTGGTGGTGCTGGAGATGGAACCCTGGGCCTACACTTGATAATCAGGTGCTCTACCACTGAGATATACCCCCAGCCTTAGAAATTTGTATTGAAAAAAGAAATGCAAATTTTCCTCCTAGTATATTTATAAATCATAATACATATAATTCAGTATTAGTAAGAAAGAACAATAAAAGGACATTGCTGATAGAGTCAGATACCTTTACAATTATTAAGGCTCTGTGGAAAATGCTCTACATTAACATTTCCTGTCAGCGGAAAGAACAGCGATGGAGTCACTGTTAATTCTGACGTGTCAGCTGGATCAAAGAACACACACGAGATTAGTAACGTACACTTTTTAGTGTTCTCTTGGGGTTTTCCCAGAGGTGGCGTGCAGGTCTGCCAGAAAGTGGGCGGAAAATAAACTCTGCTGGTGACTGGGAACAACACACAGAATTGTATCCCAGACGTAATAAAAGGGAAACCAACAGGGTTCGGTGCCATCTGAGGAGCTCCAGCTTGTTCAGCCGGGCGTCTGCCTGCGCGGCCCACGCACTCACTGCCCCGACGCTCCGGCCTTTCGCAGTTTCCAGGCCTTCAGTCCGAGAGCCATGCTGCGTCCCCGAGCCCTCTTATTCCATGGATCTCTGGCATGCAGATAACCATGTGGACTCTAGCCCCTGATCCTACAGGCTGCCCATTAAATATATAAATTGTATATATGCATAGATACATAAATCATATATACATAAATATATGCATGGTTTCATATGATTTATATAAGACCATAATATATACATCATTCTCTTTCTTTAGAAACCATAACCAATATAGATGGGTTCATAGTAAAACTGATGTCTTAATTTAAATCATCTGAAATTAAAGGTATTTTTCAAATTTAAGTAACAGTGAGTTTGCATGGCTCATATTAGTGGTATTTTCCAAGGACTGTGGTAGTTATTTTACATTAAAATCTAATCTATAACAATATCAGCCTTCACATAGCTTCTGAATACTAAAGATACCACATCAATATTCATTAGTTCATTAAATATTCCCCACGGACCAAATTGCTCAATCATGTAGACCCAGGTGGCTTTTTAAATGGAAGCACTGTATATTCCAAGTGTTCAAGACAAAGTTGATTTCTTACCCACTGCTGATAGAAGGGTACATTGGCTGACTGCCTTAGTGCAGGCACTTGGAGTCGTCCATTTGTGGATTTAAAATGTACTAAAATGTGCCAGTAAATCTAGTCCCCAAGTATATTCTTCAGGGAAACTCTTGCACAGGTATTAGTGGATTTAATTAAAAATGTTTTCAATAGCTAAATCCCTAAATGAAATGAAACACTAGTAGCAGGATGGACTCCTAATTTGTGCATTTTTTGCAGTAAGTTATAAGAATAAAATCATGTGTACTTGCCCACATTTGTATTGATAAAAGCAACAACATACTTTCAAATGAAAATATCCTTTGTTATGTTACATACGAGTATGTCTTTTTAATAAAAAAATCACTAGTTGTTTAAAAATTTGAATTGAGAAGAATGGTAAATTTTGTACAAAGAGCCGTGAGAGTGATTACTACATATTTCCATAGTGTTTCCTGGTACAGGGGAATTTTTAGAGATAGTATTTTGGTATCTACAAGATTTTTGTTAACTCAGACAGTTTTCTGTTCCCTTTCTTTTTCACAAATGTTTATTATGTTTTACATAATGATTACATACATTAAGGAAAGGCTGCTGGTGGACAGGCTATGAGAATGTGTGCAACTAAGCATTTATTGCAATGAATAAAATTAATATATTTCAATGCCTAGCTAATTCTAAATAAGGAAGTAAATAAGTAAAAGGACGCTGGTAGTTTTAACATATGTGGATACATAAACCACAATATACTCATTTGCAATATTTTTTTTCCTGGTACCAGGGATTGAACTCAGGACCATGTGCTTGCCAGGTAGGTGCTTATGCCACTGAGCTGTTTCCCAAACCCTGCAATATTTTATGGTTCAACTATGATTCATTCCTATCACAACTCTTGCAGGTGCTGAAATCCTTTATGCACCAAGGTCATAAGATTGGACAAGGAATGGAAGTGTTTCAGACTTGGACTGAAGGTGAATAGAAAGATAAGCACTTTCCTAATGAGTAGGGATATTCCCAGTTTTGTCCCTCTCTTCTTTTACCTGTACATACCTACTTTGTTATTTCTATTCCTCTCTCTGTCTCCATGCATGTTGCATGAAAGGTCCTTATCAGATGCTAACCCAGTAGGGCTGCTTGACATTTGACTTGCAGCCTTCAGCACATGAGCTAATTAACTGTTTTTATATAAATTAACACTCAGACTCATGTACTCTCTTAAAGCAGCAGAAAACAGTAAGACATGAAGTTATCACATCATTGTACTAAGGACTGTTCTATGCAAGAAGTGAGGTTGAAGTTAAATGATCTTACCACAGCAGCTTATCTACTGCCACCAGGCAGTGTGTCAGAAATAGATATCTTTAAAAGGAATTTTTTGGTGCTGGGAAGATAGCTCTACATTCTAAACTCCTGCCTGGCAAGCAAAAGACCAAGGTTTGATCCCTGCTACTGCATATTATGCTGGGCCCCCTGCTGTGCTGACCACTGAAACCAAGCATGGTGGTGCACACCTATAATCCCAGAGCTGGGGGGGCTGAGACAGGAGGATCATTATGAGTCCGAGATGCCTAGCAAGATCCTGTACCAAATCAATCAATCAATCAATCAATCAATCTTTAAAGAAAGGAATTTTTGAAATCTCTGTTTATTTTCATAAGAGTCCTTGACCGTGCCGAGACAGCTGCCGGTAAAAGAGCACATGTGCACTCGTGCACAGAGATGTGTCGGCTTCCGGCTGTCTCTGCAACCTCTCAACAGTTCTCCAAGATGATATCCACAGCAAACCCAGGTGGGTGTCATATCTTCCTTACAAAGTTCCAACTAAGCACCCAAATCAATACAAACGACCCACCCCATCTCACCCTGCTACCCTGTATTTCTTGGCTGCTCTTCCTTTCTGTGTGTCAGCGGCTTGCCTCATAAGATTGCTGTGACTTTATATTTTAGCAACTAGTAGTGTGATCGCCAATTCTTTTGCATAAAGGTTCTCTCACCTTTAATCTTATCACTTGCCTACTTAAAACATAGACAAATGTATCTGTATTTGGAAGTAATGTTTAACTTGGCTTAATGGAACACTGAAAGTTGAAGCTTTTATGCTGTTGCATTGTAGGGCATCATGCTTGCCTTCTTTATAGCCATTGCAACATGAGAAAGGGGAGTGTGTATCTTCGTTTTTCATCATGGAAAATTTAAATAATAAATAATTTTAACAAGTAAATTTAACAATATTATAAAATTGCGTGTAACATGATTCCCCATTTTATAATGGGGATACTTCTCAATTCATCAAAATTGGAAATGCATTTAGTGCACTTAAGCTACAAGACATTAATTATTAGCTAAGATTACATGGTATGTGATCTATTTTTATACATCAGTCTACAATCAAACATAAAATCTTGAACAACTTATTTACTAATCAGTGCACTAAAACTGAAAACTAGAACCTTTGGGCAGGTATATATTTGCACTCTAGGGAAGTAATGCTAATTATAAATTGAATCATTAAATGTTAGAGGGCATCTATGCTATGCAGCAATGGCTTTGTCATTGTTTTCTTTGAAAAACATAATTACCGTTGATCCTTACATTTTAAGAAAATAATTCCATTGTGTGTTCTGTGAGCACAAACTTGGATCTTAGTATTTCTATTTCCAGAAACAGCCAGAAAAGTAGATGGCCCTGCAAATAGCTTTTGCATTATTTATACCCATATGAGTTTGGGGCAAATATTAAACCAGAAATTCTCCTATTTATCATGGCAATTAAGGCACTTAAATTTTTTCTTGCATTTTGCTCTTTTCTCAAAAACTTTCCCACCAAGTTCAGTGCGCTGCAGGAATTCATTCAAATATTCCATACTGGCTTAAAATTGAGCTTTGGTGTGCTGATTCATTAGGAGCAATAATGAGGCTTGAATAATGTCACTTGCTAATGGAATATAAATATGGAAGAGCAACAGCAGGTCCCTCTATTACTCTTTTTAGAGAATAAACGCTGTTTTAAAGTTTGAATCCACACGGGAGGATATACATGCATGGAGTCAGGTTTTTGATCTGCAGTTTCTATTACTACTAATGACAGCGAAATTTCCAAATACTTTCTATCTGCCCAGAATTATCTCATAATGGAAACCACCTAAGTTCTAGCAGTTAAATGTGTGCAGTCTAGAAGCAAAGACAAAAAATAGTTATACTATTATTACAAATGTTGAAAGCAATTGTGCCTACTGTGTCTGAATTCAATGTTCGGCCTAAATAATACTTGATTAGGAAAAGTAGGCTTTGATTACCTTAGTGGGCCATATATGCTTCATGCAGTATATAGGCCACCTTTGCCCAGTTTAATCTCCCTTCAAAAAGTCCCCCAAAATAAATAAAAACAGCACCTGGTGCTGGTTTTGGAGAAAGATTTCATTTAAAAAGTAAAGTATTATATCTGAAAACATTTTTTGAGTGAAAAATAAACTTCATTGACTCAGTTCTTTTCGAGGACCAGAAATCTATATCTTAAAAAAGGAAAGATTTAAAGTACATTTCTAGAAAAGATATTTTCACTTCAGTCAGTTCAGTAAAAGCATGATCAAAAGAAAACTGAAATATATATTCTGAAGTTTAACTTCCTACTAAGATTTTAATTATGAGAAGTGTTAAGATCATTGCACATAAGCTCTTTCTACACATTGTTATTCTTCTTTCTACTCTGAAAAAAAAATCCCAAATAAAAGTCATCTTTAAAGAATATAAATATGGCAGTACTTCATGACTCTAAGATGTGTATACTCTTGGAATCATTTCACAGCAATTTAAATTTCAAAAATTTGACAAGCAGTGTACTGACAACCAAATTGGATCCAGAGACAGTCAACAGACTTTCTACGAAGGGTTACTAATCCTTAATGACAGCAATGAGTGGGTGCCATAAAATTTCTTCCAATCATTATAGAAAGGACTTCTCAAATATGTAAACAAGTGGATAAAACCTACCAATTTTTTGTTTTGTTTTGTTTTGTTTTGTTTTGTTTTGTTTTGTTTTGTTTTGTTTTGTTTGTATTGTAAGGAAGTGTCTACAGGGTGTTTAGGGTCTCACTACTAGATCAGACTCATAGTGATTCTCCTGTTTACAGCCTCCCAAGTGTTGGGATTACAGGTGTGCATCGCCACTCCTAGTCTCAACCACTGTCTCAGCATGCTGCAGGGTGGATCCCACACAGCAGGCCCAGGGATTGAACCTCAGGCCGTCTGCACCTGCTTGCAGGCACTTTAATCCTTTAATCTGCTGAGCTATTTGACCAGTTCATCCTACCACTTTTTAGACAGAATTATTGCATATGTTATTTCGAGCTTTTATTTTGCTCCTGTTTATATTTATCAAACATGTAAATATTTTTTTCAACCAAAAGAATTTATTTATTTATTGTATTTTTTAGGGAAGTATCTATGGGGTGTGTTCAGGCCCTCACTACTAGACTGGAATCCAAAAGATTAAAAATAGTAGCATTTGTAATTTTATTGGTGCACATTAATTGTTTCAAAAATCTAAAATATTTCAGCCATTTGCATGACCATAAGCCATAAAGAAAGGAAACATGAAGAGCTACATTTTAAGATATACATCCATTTGTGTGTAGAGAAGCTTTTGTACATAGCTTGATACAGTGTTAGTGATACAGATTATTTGGTTCAAGCTAATGAGTATGTACATAGAGCCAACTCCATTGTTTTAAAAAATTTTTTTCCATAATTTTATTGAGAGACAAAGAGCAAAGAGACAGCTTCAAATCAAATTGGTAGGACAGTTTCAATAATTAACACATTACATACTGTCTTCCTAGTGGTTATTTGCTGTACAAGATGCAGACATGATATCCTATTTACAAACACTATTACAACAAATCCCTCTATTCATTAAGAGAATGTAACTATATATCTATCCTAACCATTTTGTATGCAAAGATACAAAATGGACATTCATTTATATAGCCCGTTTCTGTTTAGTTCTGTTATTTGAATATTATAGGTGTGTTAACACAGAAAAATATTCTAAGAGTTCAGTAATCCATAATAGTATTAGGTTTTCTGCTTGACAGGCTGTGTCAAAAATTTTTGACCTGAGTCCCCTACAGCTCAACATAACAACATGGCTTTACTTCTTATACGTCATTTTTATACTTTTTTGCTGGATGGTTAAGACCAAGATAAAGCAAAACACATGCAATAAGAGTTGTAGCTTTTGGATCTGAAAAGGTCAGAAAAATCTCCTCAGGATTTATTCTGAGATCCTGTACCTCAGATTGTAGATCCTTTGTCAGTGTCAGCCATGTGGATGAGTCAAGGCCATTTTTGGCCAATGTGCTCTCTGTGAAAGCCTGAGAGAATGTTTTCTCTCCATAGGCACACTCTACTTCATCACTTTTCTCTTTGGCCCCATGATCTCCTTGATCAGAAAATTTGGGGCACAACTGAGCTATCTGATGTTATACTACAAAATCTCATGTCCTGAGTCTTAATTGACCATGGAAGGCTACGGCCAAAATATTGGCTTTCCTTGCGGCCCTCCTTTTTCTCTAATTTTTGATCCCTAAACTTAGGTTGTTAACCCTCCAAAAGAGAAGCTTATTGTTATTACCATACAACCTAGGCTGTTAAGTTAAACCTCACTATCTGTCTGAATATCAAACATCTTAGGCATAACATGAAACAGGCATTTTTCATCAAATATTCATAGGTTGAACTTTAAGTCCCTACAGAATATGATGAAAAAATATTTAAAAAATTAAAATATATTTTAAAAATAGGTATAAAGAATTATTTAGTTCTTATGTTTAAACATAAGTCCAGAAATCTAACCATATACAACCTTGTAGCAGGACAGTCCCGAACATTACTTTTCCTGTCTCTTGCCTTCATTCACTACCACCTTCTTTTTGGACAATCATCTACCCGAGAAACAGCATGGCAGCAACTGGCATATAATGACAAGAAGCCCATAATCAGAAGACCAGAACGACAGGCACTCCCAGCATGAACCTACTATTACAAATTGCCATCTTTAGTTCAGTTGCTTAGTTCACAGGTGTCTGTATATATAGTTAGTCAGGGTGAGAGTCATTCCAATTAACTGAAAGGTTCAAAAATCTTCTGAAGATTCTCAGGATCATTGCCTTACCCATCTGCTACATATAACTGTATGGCTTGTCCCTGTCATATTTCCTAGCTGTTCTCCTTGCTCTCTTTTCATTGTCTAGTCCTCAAGTTCTTGCTTTCCTTTTAGTTGTATTATACCTTTCTATTTGTATTTCTTCTTTTGAGTTCTTATACTAGGGAAACTATACAATATTTACACATGAGTGTCTGGTTTATTTCACTTATGAGTATATCTTCAAGTGGCATCCACTTCAATATAAAACCTTCGAGTTTATCATTCTTTATAGCTGAGCAATACTCTATAGTGTAAAAATACCACATCTTTTTTATCCATTCCTCAGGTGATGAGCATCTTGGTTGTTTCCAAGATTTGACTATCACAAATTGTGCTACTATAAACATAGGCACACATATATCCCTATGATATGATGTTTTCAGATCCTCTGTGAAAATTCCCAGTAGAGAAATAGCTGGTTTAAATGGAATTTCCAGGAAAGGTTTCTAAGGAGTCTCCACACTGATTTCCATGAGGGTTACACTAGTCTACATTCCCACCAGCAGTGGAGTAGGGTTCCTTTTTCCCCACAGCTTCTCCAACATTTGTCACTGGGTGATTTCTTTATGATAGCCATTCTTTCTGGAGTGAGATAATAACTCACTGTTGAGCTAATTTGCATTTCACAGATGGCTAGTGATGTGGAGCATTTTTTCATATATTTATTTGTTTCTTTAATTTCATCCACTGAGAAGTGTGTGTTCATCTCAGATGCCTATTTCTGGACTGGGTCTTTAAATTTTGGGTACCTACTGTTTTTAGTTCTTTATAAATTCTGAAGAGCAGACCTTTGTCTGAGTACTTATTTGTCATGATTTTTTTTCCAAATTTGTGGGTTTTCTTTTCACTTTGTTGGGAATTTCTTTTAATGCACAATAACTTCTCAGTAAGAGCAGGTCCCAGTTGTTAATTCTTTGAAGTGTTTCCTGTGTGACTTGACTTTTGTTCATAAACTCTTTGCCTACCACTATGTCTTCAAGAGTTCCTCCCACTTTCTCTTCCAGGAGATTTAGTGTTTCTGTTTAAATGTTTAGATTGTTAATCCATTTTGACTTTATCTTAGAGCATGGTGATAGATTGACCTGGGTCAAGTTTGAGTTTTTGGCATGTAGAGAGCCAGCTTTTCCAGCACAATTTTTAAAGAGGCTATCTTTCTTCCAGTGAGTATGTTGGCCACTTTGTCAAAGATAAGGTGGGTGAGTGTGTTCATAGAGACTTCTGCATCTTCTAATCTATTTCATTGATCCTCAGGTCTATTTTGTTTCCAGTACCATGTTGATTTTATCACAGTAGCCTTGTAGTATAATTTCAGTTCAGGAATTGTAATGCCTCCTGCCTTGTCTTTATTGCCCAGGATTGCCTTTGCTATTCTAGGTCCTTTCTGGTTCCAAATAAATTTTAGGAATGATATCTCTAGCTCTGGAAGGTATGTTGGTGGTAGTTTGTTAGAGATTGCATTAAATCTGTACAGGAATTTTGGAAGTATGACCATCTTCACAATGTTGTTTCTACCTATCCAGGAGTATAGAATATCCTTCCATTTTCTGAAATCCTCTACGATCCCTTTTTAAGAGTACTGTAATTTTCCTTGAAAAGATCTTTGACTTCTTTAGTTAGATTAATTCCAAGGTATTTCGTTATCCTTGGTGCTATTGTAAAAGGTATTGTTTTAATAATTTCCCTCTCAATGTGTTTATTATCTGTGTAGAGGAATGCTATTGACTTTTGGGTATTGACTTTGTTTCCTGCCATGGAATTTCTGGATTAATTCTAGTAGGTTCTTGGTGGAGTTTTTTTGGGTCGTTCAAGTAAAGTATCATGTCATCTGCAAATAATGATAATTTAACTTCTTCTTTACCTATTCTTATTCCTTTTATTTCTTTCTCTTGTCTAATGACTGTAGTAATGATTCCAGAAATATTTTAAATAGTAGTGGTGATAGAGGACATCCTTATCTTGTACCGGATCTAAGAGTAAAAGATTTCAGTTTTTCCCCATTTAGGATTATGTTAGCTGTTGGGTTTTCATAAATGGCTTTTACTGGATGGAATTAGAAGCCATCTATTCCAATTTTCTGTAGGACTTTGAACATGAATGACTGTTGGACTTTGTCAAAAGCCTTTTCTGCTTCAATTGAGATGGTCATGTGATGTTTTAGTTTTTGCTCTATTGATACAGTGTATTACATTTATAGATTTTTGAATATTGAACCATCCTGGCATCCTTGTGATGAATCCAACCTGGTCATGGTGTATGATCTTCTTGATGATTTGCTCTATTCTATTTGCTAGGATTTTATTGCTAGGATTTTTGCATCTATGATCATGAGGGAGATAGGCCTGTAGTTCTCTTTCTTAGTTGCATCTTTTCCTTGTTTTGGTATCAGTATAATACTTGCCTCCAGGAATGATTGTGGGAGGATTGCTTCCTTTTCAATTTCATTGAAGAGTTTGAGGAGTATAGAGACTACATCTTCTGTAAATTTCTTGTAGAATTGAGCTGTGAATCCATCTGGACCTGAACTTTTCTTTGTCGGTAGGTGTTTTATACATCTCATATTTCATTGACTCTTATTGGGCTATTGTGAGTGGTTATAGCTTGTCTATTCAGCTTTGGTAATTTGTACCTTTCTAGGAATCTTTTCATTTCTTCTGTTTCTTCTATCCGGTGAGAGTAAAAATTCTCAAAGTAGCTATTGATAATCTTCTGAATTTCCACCAGGTCTGTGGCAATTACACCCTTTTCATTCCTTATTGCTTGTATTTGAATTTTTCTTTCCTCTTTTTGATGAGGTTAGCTAGGGGCTTATTGATTTTATTTAATCTTTCAAGGAACCAGCTTTTTTTTTGTAAATTCTTTGACCTGTTTCCTTCGAACATGTAAATGTTTTATGGCCTTATAAGTTATCATTCGTAATGAATTAATTCAAGCATCTTGAATCCTTGGTAGTCTCTAAAAACTCAGTCTAAGTAAAGCAAAAATCATATATTCAGCTCTACACATTACTAATAGAGGATTTCTAATGTTCATATGCAAAGGAATAGACATAGGTCTTAAGAATCTTGGCATTTTAAGATAATAAACATGATTGAGTATAATCCCTTTCAAGAAATCTTGATAAATATTTATGAAAGTACATAAAATTGTCAATCCTTGCCAAAAATGTATGTACAAATAATTTAAATCTATAGGAAAAAAGAATGAGCTTTACCACAACCAGGATTGAAGTCCAGCAGCCATAGGTTTGTATCTAGTCTCCACCACATAGCTGTAGCATCTTTGTCAAGTTCTCAAAATTTTGGAGCTTTGATATTTATCTTAGGTTGGGTTGTCCAAGATAATACTATAAGTGGCAGTTTAAAACACAGAAATTTATTTTTCCAAAATTCTGGAGCTCAAAGTCTAGGATCAAAATTGCAATCTATTCAGATCTTTGTATGATTTTCTTCTGATTTATAGTTCTGTTAGGGAAGTCCTCCAGGGATCTTCCCACATGGAATTTAAGAAGACAGAGGCAGAGAGCAGAATGAAGAGGGAGAGGGAAAGGGAAAGAAAGGAGGAAGGGATATGGAAAGGAAGAGGGAAGCATGGGAAAGGAAGTGGAGCCTAACTGTGAGGAAGGGGTGGAGGAGGCACAGAGGGGAATGGGGCAGGGCAACGACTGCTTCACTTTTAAGGACACCACTCATCTTCAAGATCATTCCAACACTCCTTAGTTTCCAAAAGTGCCATCTCAAAAATGCTATAACTTTGATGCTTAGGATATTAAAAATAGATTTGGGGGACACAGTTATTCAGACCATAACCATATTTTTGTCTTAGAATCATATTATTCTGCATGGACTTGTGAGGATCTGAAAATAGCAGGCCTAAGGCTAATGGAAGTCAAAGACTGAAATGGAAATCAGTATACAGATTTCCTAAAGAGCTAAAATTAGAAATCCTCTAATACCCAGCTATCTCTCCTCTGGGCATTTTCCTCAAAGAGCTTATGACATTAGACTACACTGATACATGCATATCAATGTTTCAAGTAACACAACTTGTGGCAGCAAAATTCTCAAAACAGTTTGTATACCCAATCAGAAGACCTTCAGATAATGACAATGTAGTACCTACAGATAGTCCAATACCACTCAGCTCTCAAGAACAAATTTGAGACGTTTATAGGAAAATGTGGATACACCTGAGAAGTTTGACACTGAGGACAACAAATCAGGCATACAAATGTGAATATCATTTGGTATCTCTTATCTGAATGAAGCAAAGGACAAACTAAGAAAAAAATAACTGAAGGATAGAACAAGATAAGGGAATGGACCTCTTGCAAATGGGAAGTGGCCCAGGGGACCAAGGATAAGAGGTGAGGCAATGGGAATGTGGAAATGGGTAGAATGAGATAACACTGTGTACAGGGTTCAAGAACTTCAGTGAATGTGGGCAATGTATACCATTAAACAATGTTTAATAATATCAAGAATGATAAAAGAGAAAAAGGAGTGGGGAAGGAGGAAGTATAGATGGGTTAATAAAGGAAACATGCTGTAGTATGTACAAGTATCAACTCCCAAACATGATTATTAAATGTATGTACTGCAAGAATGTACTAGTAAAATAAAAGGTTTTAAAAAGAGAATTCAGCTGCATCCTTTTCCCCAGATTACCTGTCTTTTCACTGAGGTCCTGATGGGTCAGAAGGTCTGGGGTCAAAATATACAGCTAGAAAGGAAGGGGAGAGTTGCCCAATAAGGATCAGAGAAGCTAATCTTTCTATTCAAGTGCAGACTTCCAATTTTAAAGCTGTTTTCACTGAGAAAATAATAAAAGCTTTTATTTAATTGAAGTTTAGAGTTCTGATTACATAGTAATTTAGGATTTCAGCTCATTACATAGAACAGTTTTGAGGCTTCAAAATACCAAATGAACTTGGATTTATCCCAGAAACATACAGACCAGAGTAAGGATTAGGTTGAAGACAGTGGGAAAATAAATAAAATGAAAAGGTCCTTTAAAGACTTCTTCAAATACAACTTCTCTAATTGGAATGGAACACCCATCTTTGACAAAACAAAACAAAAAAGGAGGATATAAAGGACCATTTTACTTGAATATATATATATATATATATATATATATTAGTTAGGATAGATATACAGCTACTTTCTCTTAGTTCATTGAGACGAAAGCTTTGTACTAATACTGTATAGACAAGATATCATGTCTGCATCTTGTCCTCTGAATAACTACTATGAAGACAACAATATGAAATGTATTAATTATTGTAACTGGTCTAACCTGTTTTGAAACTGTTTCATTGCTATTTCATCTTTTTTCTTATTAAAATGAATAAAAAATAACCTTTTCTGACTTATACATCTAGACCAATATATTTAATAAAATGCTTACATTATTGCATAGTGATATATACTATTGTTTCTATATTAAACCAAAAGCTTACAATATGCTAATATTCTCTTTTTATGATTCCAGAAAGTTTTATATTGCTTACAAAAATGTTCCCATCATGTACAATTAAAATTTTTTAAGAAGTAGCGTATAAGTATATTGTGAAAATTCTATTTATGTAGTAATTTGAGTCTATTCCCTCAGTTCCCCAAAGCTAGGGGTTATAGTTTCTGCATCTATCTATGCAAACTTTAAAGAGTATGCTTCTCAGAATCT
This sequence comes from Octodon degus, assembly GCF_000260255.1. Lineage (NCBI taxonomy): Eukaryota > Metazoa > Chordata > Mammalia > Rodentia > Octodontidae > Octodon > Octodon degus. The sequence goes on along the minus strand of NW_004524691.1, from coordinate 9,732,075 downwards.
ATAAAATACAGATTTCATTAAGTGTCTAATATTCCACTGGGCTTTGAGATCCATATAAGGAAATGTGCAAGTCTTCAGTTTAAGCTCTATTTTCATTTGTGATGCTTCCAGAACAAACCCCTCACAGGAATATCAATTATTAAAGAAGTGTCTTCTGCCCAGCAGATAATCAGTATGGCAGCCAGCAAATGAAGTGACCCTAGGGACGTGTTCTTCCAGCCTCCTCTTTGAAGTCCAAGGCATCTATCCAGTTTACATAGACAGCAGCTGTTGTCAGTGTCAGTAAGAACAAAGTAAGGGAGCCACCAACACTCCAGGAAATAAACTTGATTGCTCCTTTTGTGCAAGACAGGGAAACAGGTGTTTTGTTTAATATTAAAAATTTGAGGAAAAAATAAGCTTTCTATGTTTTTGCCTTTCAGAAAGTGGTTTTTTTTTATTTTTCATTTTTGTTCTGTTGGTGTTTGTTTTGTTCAAGAACAAAACAAGGGTCTCACTACACAGATCAGACTCATAGTGATTCTCCTGTTTTCAGCCTCCCAAGAGCTGATATTACAGGCATGTTACCATGCCCAGTCTTAGTCACCATTTCAGAGTGCCCCCAGGGCTAGGCTGGCACAGATCACCAGGGATCGAATCCCTGGTCACTGATATAAATTTGATACTGGAATTGAACTCATGGCCTCTTGCTTGCCAGTCAAGTGCTGTGACATGTGTTGTGATATTATAATTAAAACATTTTGTATTAAAATAAGTTACTAGAATGAGTTGTTTAGAAATTATAATTTTTGCCAATTATCATAAACATTATATGTATGTACAAAAATGTCTTAATTTTTTCTATTTTGTGACAAAGTATGTATTTGAAGCTCAATTTTGGAAACTATTAAAAAGTGAAATTTTAGATGTAATCAACAGCATTGACTCTGCTGTAGGTTGTACAGATTTCTATTTTGATTGTTATTCAATTCCTGGGGAGGTTAAAAATGCTTAGCTTAACCACATAATATTATTTTATTTTTAAAACTCTCATTATGCTAAATTATTATATTTTTTATTCTTTCAGGTAATATTCATTGATTGCTACTAAAGCCAGCCACTGTTTTAAGTACTTAGAGCACATTTGAGGAAACACTGAGAATTCCTCCCTACATGAAGTTCCCAATCTAAGTTATTCTGAACATAACTAGAAGTTCAATATTGGGATAAAGTAGTAATTAACTGGTGAATCAAATTTGCTTTGCTGTCAAAAGAAGGATTTGAAATTCATCTCAGCTACTTATTATTTCTGTTACTTAAATCAAGTAAACTGATTGAAACTTGATTTCCATCAACTCTAAAATACCAACTAATTTATAGTGTGACTTGATGCAAATGTACATGAAAATCACCACATGATGATGTATATCTGTTGTCTACAAGTTATTTTAAAAATGATGATGTTTTTCATATATTTGCAACTTAATACCAAGTATCATTTTACTTTTTCTTCTTGTGATGGTAAAATTAAAATATTATTGTGATTGATTAATAAATAGTATACGGGCCAGCAAGGTAGCTCAGTGTCCTGAAGCTCCTGCTTCTGCAAGCTCAGGCAAGCACAGGGGCCAGGGTTCGATTCCCCAGCACCACATGCTGTGCCAGCCCCACCCCCAGGGCAGGCTGAGCTCTCTGGAGTCCAATTGATCTTAGTGGTGCATGCCTGTAATCCCAGAGCTGGGGAGACTGAAAGCAGCAAGATCACCATTTACCACAAGTCCCAGCTGCCTAATGAGACACTGTAAGGACCAAATATATAAAAAGCATATGATTGATTAATAAATAATAAATGTACATGAAACAAATATTATGCAAAAATATCAAATAATGTGTAGAAGGCTATTTTTGGTAACTCTAAGAATTTTCTATTTTGCCAAGCTTTTGACAGCTCCTACAAGCTTATAGAATAGAAATCAATAATTACATTTGTAGCTCTGGTTGCAATTAGTTTGGCATTAGCATGCACTGTTAGCATGCACTATCTACTTAGGAAAGTTTTCCTGGGAAATTTTTATTATTTTATTTTATTTTTTTGTCTTAATGTAGTTTTCATTACAGATTAAGCATTTGTACTTAAGTGAGTTATAATGCAAAATTAAATCTGTAATCATATTACTACAAGTACTATTTTCACATGAATGTTTAATGTAAAGAAGTAAATGTGCCTTTGAATTTTAAAACCAGACTTTCCCAGAGTTGGGTAACTTACATAAGCCCTATTAGTTTGGAATTATTTTTTCTCTATATTCCAGAAATGAATAATAGTCTTATAGCAATAAAAGGTCAAATAGTATTTCTGAGACACACAATTGGTATATGAGCACTGCTGTGTTTCCTTGTTTCTTTTCTT
>NW_004524691.1:9722472-9729541 GCF_000260255.1 Octodon degus | reverse complement strand
ACTGAGCCATCTCCCCAATCCCTATATTACCTATTTTTAACAGTGAGTGTATTGCCCAGATTAACAGATATAGTTATGCAAAATTATACAAATAATTGAATATTTTTTATTTTTAAATTTTTATTCATTTTAATGAGAAAAAAGACAAAATAGTCAATGAAACAGTTTTAAAACAGGTTAGTAGGATGTTTGTACTAATTAATACATTGTATGTTCTTGTTTTTGTAGTAGTTATTCAGAGGAGAAGATGCAGACATGATATCTTGTCTAAATAATATTAGTACATACTTTTATTCTCAGTGAACTAAGAGAAAGTAGCTGTATATCTATCCTAACTTTCTTGTGTATACATATTTTTTTTTATTTCCCTTTTTTTTTCCACAACAAACTGTCCTTTATTTACACTTCTTTTTTTTTTGCCATAGTTTTATTGATAAACAAATAGCAATGAGACAGTTTCAAATCAAATAGGTAGGACAGTTTCAATAATTAACACACTGCATATATTCTTCTTAGTGGTTAATTGCTGTACAAGATGTGGACTTGATATCCTATTTACAAACACCATTAGAACAAATCATTCTATTTATTAACAGAATGTAACTATATATCTATCCCAACCACTTTGAATACACAGATACAAAATGGACATTCATCTGTATACCCTTTTTTTGGTTAAGTTCTGTTCTTTGAATATTATAAGTGTGTAGACTCAGCAAAATATTCTAAAAGAGTCCAGTATCCCATAATAGTATTGGGTCTTCTGCTTGACTGGCAATGCAAGAAATTGTTGACCTGTGTCCCCTACAGCTCAACATAACTGCATGGCTTTATTTCTTATATTTTGTTTTTATACTTTTCTTCTGGATGGTTAAGACCAAGGTAAAGCAGGACCTATGCTACAAGAGTTGTAGCTTTTGGGTCTGATAAGGTCAGTGAAATCCCTTCAGGATTTATCCTGAGATCCTATACCTCAGATTGTAGAACCTTTGTCAGTGTCAGACATGTGGATGAGTTACGGCCAATGCTTGGCCAATGTGCTCTCTGTGAAAGCCTGAGAGAATGTTTTCCCTCCATGTGACTCTCCTTAGGCACACTCTACATCATTGATCACTTTTCTCTTTGGCCCCATAATCTCCTTGATCAGAAAATTGGGGAAACTACCAAGTTACATGACATTACAGTACAAGATCTCATATGTCCTGTGTCTTAATTGACCTCAGAAGGCTAGGGCCAAAATGTTGGCTTTCCTTGCGGCCCTCCTTTTTCTCTAATTTTGGTCTGCAAACTTAGGTTGTTAACCATCCAGAAGACAAGCTTGTTGTTATTATTGAACAACTTAGGCTGTTAAGCTTAACCTCACTATCTGTCTGAATATCAAACATCTTAGGCATAATATGGAATAGGTATTTTTCATCAAGTATTGATATGTTGAACTTTAAGTCCCTACGGAACATGAGAAATAATTGAATATTAATGCTTGCTTTGCATAAACCTTAATTTTTTCCTTGTTTTTTATTTTTTGTGGCTGGCTCAGCCTGCCTTGGGGCGAGGCTGGCATGGCATGTGGTGCCAGATATCAAACCAGGGTCCCTGTGCTTGCCTAAGCTTGACTAAGCAGGCCCTTTAGACCACTGAGCTACCTTGCTAGCCTCGTTCTTGTCTTTTTTAAAAAATGTATTGCAAAGAGAGTATAATAATTGATAAGACATTAGTGGAGGATAATGAAAAAGGCAAAACTTTTATTTATCTCTGTAAAAATGAGGAAAGAAACAGATTCTTCCTTTTTCCTAATATCTATCCTCCATTTTGATCCTTATTTAGACTTTAGTTTTTTAATACAAGAGAAATAATGTGGTGATTAAGCTTGTGTATCTGTTTTATTTTACTTACGAAAACAGAAGGGACACTATGTCCTTTAGTATGCGATTCACGGTGCTCTGCAGTATGTCCACAGCACCATATTCAAGGGTCTCATTCCATTACATGTGCCCACAAGGGTATTAAACTATTGCAAACAGTCAATTCTGCCTCCTAAATTTTCATGTTCATTCAGGCTAATTACTACCACCGTAGACAGACCCTTTCCCTCCAGCTTACTCTGCTCCAATTTGCAACAAATTGGACTTATACCAAATTCATCAGATGGTATTATTTCACTCAAATCAATGTCTCCATGGTTTCCTGTGCTCAACTTGCCTTGTTTATATCAGGTTACCTATAACTGGAACTTTTCGACTCATTTTAAGATTATTTCTATTATACCTACTTGCCATACATAATGATTATGTTCTTGAAAGAGAATTGGCATATGTACACAACACAACTTCATTGCTTTTCCCTCACTTTCTCCTCCTTCTTCAACCCTTCCGCCTGTCCCTATCTTGATTTTTTCCATCACTGGACCCAGTTACAGTGTTTCCCTTTTCAGTATCTTCAACAAAGAGTGCAAGTCATCATACCACAAAGAATCGTGCACACCCTAGTTCACAGCAGAATGATTCCCAGTAGCCAAGTATTGGAAACAACACATATGTCCATCAGGAGATGAATGGACAAAGAAAATGCAGTATTTGTGGACCACTGAGTACTATTCCACAGTAATGAAGGGTAAACTTGAGACACTTTTAGATAAATGAATGCATCTCATGACCACAGACTTAAGTAAAATAAAACAGATACACAAGCTTAATTACCACATTATTTCTCTTGTGTTAAAAAACTAAAGTCTAAATAAGTATCAAAATGGAGATTAGACACTAGGAAAGAGGAAGAATTTGTTTCTTTCCTCATTTTTACAGAGACAAATAAAACAGTTTTACCTTTTTCATTATCCTCCACTTCCTCCTCCTCTTCCAGTCTGTTGATCATTTTGATATGATAACCACTAAAATTAATCATTTTCCTTCACTGCTCCTTTGGAACTTAGAAATTATACAGAACACGTCACACCCATCATTCCTTACCCTTTAGGTTACGTAAGAAGGTGGCTAGTGTGTATTAAGTACAGACGGAGCTCAGTATGATATCTTAATTTGTGATACTAAGATCTACCTTGTAGTAAGTTAAGAAATATGTCATAGTGTTTGCATTTCAGAGTTTACTGTGATAGGGCTGTACCACAATATTTTATTAATTTTACTTTCCCTTAAAAGGGTAGAAGTTTCTTTAATGAGGCCAGAATATACAGTCTCTGTTTTGAAACAGCGCAGCTTGTTCCCTGTCCAGATGAGCTCTTTCTGTGTGCTCTGCTGTACCATGCTTAGCCTGTTGGCTTTTCATTTCCATCATCACTAAAGGGATTTTAAGTGGAAAACTTCATACTGATTATCTAAACTGACAGATTATTTTGACTGCTTCATCCATGTATATAATGGAACCTTTGGGTTTCTAATCGTCAGCTCCTAGATCCACAGGGAATTCACTTTCTCTGCCTACTTCCCTCTGAGCTATTGAATTTTCTTTTAAATCTTTTCTTCCCCATAAACTTCTCCTTGTATTTGTAATCTTTTCCACTTTGTGAATTTAGCAGGTAACTATCAAATTCAAACATGTTTATTGCTGTTTTACCTTTTTTGTAGTGTGTCTTTTATATGACACAGTACTTTTTAGTGTTCCCTGCCTTTAATCTTAAATTGCTCTGTGTGTGTGTGTGTGTGTGTATGTATGTGTGTGTGTGTGTGATATGAACAGTAAATTTTATTTTATTTTTCTATTGCTTATTTGAGAATGTCCTCATTTTCAATGTTTATTATTATTATTATAATTATTATTATGCCCTGCCTGCATTTAAACAGGTGATTTTGAAATCAGTCTTTCAATTATAACTTTACTTTATCCACATATTTGGATATAGTTATTCTATTCCTCAGCTTTTGTCTTACTTTCTATTTCTATTCAGTTAAAGATAGCTTTCCTGTATTTACTTTACTCATGTATGATTTCATAGTTAACATCCATTCTATGTTTTCCTTGTACATTTCAATATTCTCACTAAGACATCATTTTATTATTTTTCTGGCCCTACATTTAAAGACACATATTTCTGCACTACTCAAGAATAAAGTATTTTCCAGTGAGCATATCGCATTTTCCCACCAGGATGGTATATGTTACCCATTTTCTTACAATAAAACATAAGGAAATAATAACTTATTATACCTCTTTTCCATGTTTCCTTATGCATTTCCTTTAGCTCCTATTCACACTTTGCAGAACTTGTTAAAGATTTTTTTAATTATAATTAAAGTTTCGTGTTTGTAGTTTAAGATGTTACCTTGTTTAATGTGTGCTTACAATTTCAGCTCTATTTCAGGAAATGTATTTGATTTAGGTACTTTCTAAAACATCTTTACAAGGACTTCATTATGTTTCAGTACCACACAAACCTTTACCCATGTGGGCTAATGAATATTACCATTACATGTAGAATTTCTTTTATTTGCTATGGCCAAAATACACAAAATGGACGAATATGGATAGAATAAGACTTATTAAATACCTGTTCTGTGTGTCATAGTAATTTAGATGCATTTTATGCCTTCATACACATAATTCTTTTTTTTTAATCTTATGAATGAGAATGCCTGACTACACAGAACTTAAGGAATTTATTCGATCTGGGAGAGGATGCTGTTCAGATTCTCTTATTTTCTTTAGAATGTCAACTCCTTCAGTGATATCTGGCTTCATCAGCAGGTGCCTTTCAGCAGCTTTGCTTTTTCACTTGTGATGACTTTGCCATTATTATTGCTAAATGGAAGACTGGAGGATGTTTTGGTTCTTGCATAACAGATCTTGTGCCTGAAATTTTAAACGCCTCTACATCCTCTTGAGGTGGGTGCTAAATTGAATCACTGCCCATCAAGCAATGATTTTAGCTTCCTAACAAATTCCTATCTCTTCTAATGTCAGAAACCTAGCATTTTCAAACCATGGAATTCCTTTCCACATACATAATTGCAGCCCTTGGAAGTGTCTTGTATTTCTCCCCCAGTCTTCTTTGTAGGTTTGTCCTATTCCACTTCATATGACATGTTGGAGACTAGAACCCTGTACCATCTTATCTGGCTCTACACCTTCTCTTGAAACCCTGTTCTGCAGTACCTTCCTCTAAGAAATGAAGGTCCAAAACTGGTCTGGTCTCTAAGCTGTGTCTTTGCCTGCCTGCTTCGTTCACAACAACCTCAAGGTCTTGCAGACCTCGCAGACAATGGGGGTGTGGCCAGGCTGTGGCATGTTATCCCAGGAATATCAAGAGGTTTTCCTCAGGCATGGAGGAAGCCAGGACCCCACGAGCTCTACTCTCTTTTGATCATCCTGGAGTCTCAAACTTCCCTGAGAAGCCACAAACAGGGTCTCCTTTGGGAACTCACAGTTCTGCCCTTATGAGCCATCAGTTTGGGCAGTTCAGAGTGTGTGTTGTAGTTTTTGCTTATTTGTTTGTTTGTTTGGTCCTGGGCAATGAAGTCAGGACATTGCATTTGCTAGGCAGGTGCTTATGCTGTTGAGCTATGTCCCTAGCCCATGGTGTTTGTTTGGTTCACATTTTAGTTAGAAATATTTTCATTTATTTGTGCTGGTGAGATAGATCAGCAGACTGAGTGCCTGCTTTGGCAACCTCAGGCACCAGGGTTCATTTCCCGTCCTGCATGCCATGCTGGCACGGCCCCTGGGTGCACTGAGCTGGCCACCAAGTCCAGGCCTGGTGGCACAGGTCTGTAATCCCAGCACTGGGAAACCTAAAAATAGGGGGATCACTATGAATCCAAGCTCTGTGGTAAGACCCTGTATCAAACACATAAAAATGGAAAAAGAAAAGAAATATTTACATTTATTGCATAAAATGATCTAAAATGCTTAACTTTCACATTAATTTTTATTGTCTACATTTAATTTTCTTTAACCTATCTACAAAAACAAAAATCGTAGCTATTAATAATCTAGCATGCTATACTTTCATGCCATACACTATTTATATCAGGATATATATATATATATATATATATATATGTATCAGAATATATATATTTATTTATACTCACATGTATACTCATATGTTCATATATATGCTCAAAGAACTATTTCTTTAGGGAGAAAACATTCAGAATCTTTTCTTCTAGCTTTTTGAAGTAGATAGCACAGAATTCTTGTCTTCAATAACACAACAAGAACTATGACATACACCTGTCAATATTCACTCATCTAGCCTTTCCCATACACAACTCCAAAGTACCCCAGCTTCCAGAAACCAACACTAGTCTAAACTTTTATCAGATCTGATTTTTTAGATTTTCCTATAAACCACATCATGTGTTACTTGTTTCCTTGTCTCTCTACATGTGACTTACTTTGCTTCACATAGTGTCTGGTTCTGCAGTTCCATCCATGTTGTTAACAAAAGCCTGGGTTTAATGCTTAAGACTGAGTAGTATCTGATGGTGTCATTGCATCAGTTTTTCGTTATGTGTCTTCGGACAGCGGAAAGTGTCAGGCCATCATGAATAGCAAGGATCATTATGAATAGTGTAGAAATGCACATAAGAAATTCAAAAGAGGAAGGAAAAACCACAGTAAAAAATGTCTTTGAATTTCTTATAACTTCTTTGTTATTGTTTTTTCTTTAAAAGAATCTTACATGTTTGTATCTGGTAATCTGCTCTCCTACTTTGAAGACAGAATCATGTAAAACAGTAGCCATTGTTGAACTCCTACTATTTTGTTTAGTGAAATCTTGTAATCTTGTCTCCTTTTGAATGATGTTTGCTTTTTTTCTGTCACCATTTTGTGTTCTTTAAAAATTAAAAAATAAATACACATGAGAGAGTAACTCTTCTGTAGGTACTTTGAATTTTTTTTTTGCCTATGTACTAAGAGTGAAATCACAGGATCAAAAATAGTTCTAGTATAAAATTCTTTTATTAATTTTATTGAGAAACAAATAGCAATGAGACAGTTTCAAAACCGATTAGTGGGCTGGAGAGATGGCTCAGTGGTCTAAAGCACCTACTTAGAACAAGCTTGGCAAGGCATCAGGGACCGCGGTTCAATCCCCCAGCACCACATGCCA
>NW_004524691.1:9721098-9722301 GCF_000260255.1 Octodon degus | reverse complement strand
CATAGTGGTTATTCATAGTACAAGATGCAGACATGATAGCCTGTCCTAATATTATTAGTAGAAATCTTTCTTCTCATTGAATTAAGAGAAACTAGCTATATATCTATCCTAAATACTTTGAATACACAGATACAAAATTGTCCTTCATTTGTATCCCCTTTTTTGTTTAGTTTTGTCAGAGTAGGGTATTCCATTGTCATTTAAATATTGTAGGTGTGTCAATTCAGCAAAATAATCCAATATAGTCCAGTATTCTATAATAGTAGTGTGTTATCCATAGGACTGGCAATGTCAGAAGTTGTTGAATTGAGCCTTTTACAGCTCAGCATATTAATATGGCTTTACTTTTTATACCTCATTTTTATACTTTTAGGCTGGATGGTTAAGACCAAGATAAAGCAAGACCTATATAACATGAAATGGAACTCTTGTATCTGACAAGATCAGTCATAAGTGAAATAAACCAGACCCATATGTGTGAATATCGTATAGTCTTCCTAGTGCAAGAACTCAAAAGAAAAAATAAAAATAGAAAGGTATGACATAGTTTAAAAATTTTTGATGAAACTCCATACCATTTTCGATCATTGTTGCACTAATTCACATTTCCACCAAGTAACAGTTTTTATCTACATGATAATAACCATCCTTAGTAGTGTGAGCCAATACTGTGATTGTCATTTGCATTTTTGTGATGGCTACAGATGTTGCACAGTGTTGCATACCTGCTGGACACTTGTACGTGTTCTTTTGAGAAATGGCTGTTTAGTCTACTGTCCAGTTTTTAATAGGATTATTTGTAGTTTTGATGTTGGGGTTTTAGACTTTCTTAATATTCTGGGCACTGACTCCTTATCAGATATACAATTTGCAAATATTTTCTCCCATGATCTCTGATATTTCTTCACTATGAAGATCTATTCTTTTGCTGGGCAGAAAATTTTTAGTTTGATTAGCCACATTTGTATTTTTTTTTCTTTCATGTGTGACTGGTGTCTTGTCCAAAAATCCTTGCTGTGACAACTTGATGAAAGTTTTCCTCTATTTACTATCAGGATCTTATTTATTTTAGGTCTTGCATTTTAATACAGTTTGAGGTGATATTTTTCTTATTCTTATGCATGTGATTTGCCAGTTTTCTTAGTGTAATTTATTTTAAAAGAACTCTTTTCTCCAATCAATGTGTCTTTTTAATATCTTTGC
>NW_004524691.1:9680806-9720735 GCF_000260255.1 Octodon degus | reverse complement strand
TTTTTTTTTTTTTTTTTTTGACAGGGTTTCACTCTGCATTTCAGCCCAGTCTGCCCTTGAACTCACATTGGTCCTCCTGCTTCAGCCTCCCCAGTTCTGGGATTACAGAAGAGTGTACCTGATGTCTTCACCAGTGCAATCAGAAAAAATGAAAAAATAAAGGATACTCACCCTGGAAAAGAAGTAGACTCCTCAGTATTTGTAGATGACGTAATTTCAAATATAGAATACCCAGATAATTCCACAAAGATCTCAGAACAAGTAACTAAATTCAGGAAAGTTGTGGGATACAAAATCAGCATACAAAAGTCAATGGCCCTGCTTTATGCCAATGGAAAGTTATCTGAAGTAGAATAAAATCTATGTCATTTATGATAGAAACAGAAGTCTAGGAAAACATTTAACTAAATAAGTCAATGACCTGAATGAACTCTACAAAGAATACTGTGATTTCTTTCCTTGACCAAATCAGTTAAACAGGCCATCAAAACATATTTGTGGATTGAGAGAACCAAAATTGCTAACTGTGAATATGAACAATATTGTCCACAATAAACAAAATGATGTACAGATTCAATGAAATAGCTCCCAAAATACCAATGATATTCACTTTCAAAGTTCAAAATAGAAACAAAGTTAGTTTCCTTGTAGAAACACCTAATACCTATAAAGTACATCATAAATACATAAATTCATATAGAATCACAAAATATCCTATATGAACATGTAATCTTGAAAAAAGTATACTACAAAACATTTGTCATCAAAAGTGTCTAATATTCACATCAATATAGTCTATACACTTATGGAAGAGACTAGGACCTATAAGTAAATACAAAAATTGATAATAAATTTTGTGTTACACATCATAACTTTATAGAAAGTCTAATTTATCAATAGCAAAAGACATGCACAAAAAGTTTTAAACATAAGGAGCTTCACAATTTTCATTACAAGCTAATTTATGATTTGCTTCAAGAATGACCAGGTAATTTGTTACTTCCTTAAAATGTTATACCATATTTCTCAGTTTATCTCAATATATATGATATAAATTTCTATTTTGCTACTTTAACTTTGTCTTGAGTTTTGAACTATAGCTATTTTTATACTAACATAACATATAATGATATTCTCTTCTACAGACATAAAATTATTTCTCGCTTTACCACTTGTTTATAATATTTTTCTATTTAATGTGTAATATTTAAACCACTTTAAAAGTACATAGTACAGTATAAAGATTAATAGATTTAATCAAATTTATCAGTAGCTCTTGTTTATGTACATAGAGTATGAAGAGAGACTCACACTCCAAGAAACTCAGAAAGGAGAGAAAAAATTAAAACAGTAAATTTGTTGCTTTGAGTTGTCACTAAAAAATTTCTTAAATGTTTGAACAGATTCTTTCAAGTATTTCTGAATTACAACCACTGGATACATAGTTATATCTCTCTGTTAAGGTGAATGGTAAAATAACTCACACAAATAACAAAGACTAGAAGGTTTTTTTTTTTTTTTTTTGGTGGAACATGGGATTGAACTCAGGCACTTGCGCTTGTCAGGAAGTGCTTATTCCACTGAGCCATCTCTCCAGCACCCTAAAGACTGGAAGTTTTTAATATGTCATTTTAAAAGTTTTAGAAACTTTATTTAAGTAAATATAATTGACTATGCATGTTACTAAATGTGATTTAATGCAATTGCAAAATTCTACAATAGTCACAATTTTTTTCTATATGCCTGTGTGTGGTATCTACCAATAAAAATAAACACACTATTTCTTATTACTGGGTTATGGTAATTGCGTTATGAACTATTTGATACCCCTGCATAAATGTTTTTCCCAATACTAAAATATTTCTTAGTTTTATATTCTTTTGAAGGGGGTGACAGGAAGGAGACAGGAAAAGGAATGTTGTGGGTCTGTCCCACTTCAAGGTTGTATGTGGTTAGGTTTTTGGACTTACATGTAAACATAGGAATTATATAATTCTTTATGCCTATTTTTAAACTATATTCTAAATTTAAATGGTTTTTATCATATTCTGTAGGGACTTAAAGTTCAACATATCAATACCTGATGAAAAATACCTGTTCCATGTTATGCCTAAGATGTTTGATATTCAAACAGACAGTGAGGTTAAGCTTAACAGCCTCGGTTGTAAGGTAATAACAATAAGCTTGTCTTCTGGAGGGTTAACAACCTAAGTTTGCAGACCAAAATTAGAGAAAAAGGAGGGCTGCAAGGAAAGCCAACATTTTGGCCCTAGCCTTCTAAGGTCACTTAAGACTCAGGACATATGAGAACTTGTAATGTAACGTCATGTAACTTGGTAGTGTCCCAAATTTTCTGATCAAGGAGATTATGGGGCCAAAGAGGAAAGTGATCGATGATGTAGAGTGTGCCTAAGGAGAGTCACATGGGGAGAAAACATTCTCTCAGGCTTTCACAGGGAGCACATTGGCCAAGCAATGGCCGTGACTCATCCACATGGCTGACACTGACAAAGGTTCCACAATCTGAGGTACAGGATCTCAGGATAAATCCTGAGGGAATTTCACTGTCCTTATCAGATACAAAAACTACAACTCTTGTTTCTAAGGTCTTACTTTGAAAATTAATTTATTTTTTGTAGACATTAATAAAGGAAAATCAAGATGATAAACAAAACTCTAGAAGTCAGTGGTGATGTTTTGTGATTTATTCCTTTATTATGTCAAATTAATTCAATATAACATAGTAAAATTGCCTTTAAACACAGCCAGAAAAATTATTTCTCTATATCAGTATATTTATCCTACTAATGCAGAATGCTTCATCCTTCCATGCTTGCATAAGATAATAAAACTATTTTCAATTTAAATTGTGCTTGTTTTTCTTTGTATGTAAGAATACACAGTTACTACATAAGGAAAATATGTGTCATTCATACAATAAACTTACTTAGGTATACTATTTTGTTATAAAATATTACATTAACAAATAAACTCAGGAATCTTAATGTGGTCTATCATTGGCTATCTTTTGAAATTTGACATAACTAAAACTTTGCCCATAATTGCTTTCAAGCAAAGAATGATCTCGCTGCATTTCTCTGTGTATTCACATAAATATCTGAGTTCACGGTTTCATTTTCTCAGCTTCACTGAGAGCTCTGGATCAACCTTCTGTGGACTATTGTATGAATATAAGTTCTTCCAAAACTTAGAATTCATTTGGAATCTGTTCTGTTGCCTTACCTTACTTAATACAAGTTTGTATTTTATTTAATTGTGCATATCACTTAATAAAACATAGAAAAAAGAAGAGATTGGAAATGATCATTAAAACTATAGTATTCTATAATTTAAACCCTAAAATTTTAATTCAGTTGAATTGAGTTATTCAACTCGTTTGAGTTAAATTTTTTGTGGCCAATTTATCATTGGGAAGACAAAAAGTCATTAATATGAAATTAATTCAAGATATGGTATAATGATATTTGAAAATTTGGAAATAAAATCACAAATTTCACACATGTACTACTTGGTCCCTAATTCATTATCAAGGACTGGTGTGTTTATTTTGTGTCATTCATTTAGACAAAACTGTAAACTCTCAACTGGTCTGTTTAAATAGCCACTACTTATTGATGTTTTAGTATTCAAGTGAACAATTGATACTTTTTACATTTCTAAGAAGTTAAATAAGAGATTTCATTGGTTTGATTGTCGATAATAACAATGAGAAAATGCCTTTTGTGTGTGTATGAGTGTGTATGTTTGTGTGTGTGTGTGTGTGTGTGTGTGTGTGTGTGTGTGTCTTGCATTTTAGGGGTAGAATTTCAAAGTCACTCTTCCCCATGTGCATCTGCAGTTGGCAGGTACACATAAAAATCTGGCTAATAAGGCTTCTCAAGATGCTCTAAGACAGCAGAGCCAGGTGGCAAATGCCACATCTCATCCATGTTGCAATGTCCTTCAGCACTCAGCAAAGAGAGCCATCCCCTTTACACTTCGCTATGGTGAGATATAGTCAGATCAATACACATGCGTAAAAAAAAAGACGAAAGGAAATTATTCATTACATCATCACTGGAAATAATTATCTGTTCTGACATGACCGTGCAGTTAATAGCTCAAGGTTATAAAGAGAATGGAAGCCCTACATAGTTGAAACATATTCTAAAACATTTCATTTTTCTTATCTCAGAATAAAGTACCTTTTCTGCTATCTTTATCAAGTGTAACTATTTTAGTTATATGAAGAAAGTAAAATTGTTTCTATCAGTCAAATGGTAAAATTTAAAAATTCATCACTTGGTTTATATGCATTTCTATCAATATATTTAAAATAAACACAAATTTGTGGTACCTGTGGTCTAAGTTTCTAAATTCACTTAAAAATAGTACAAAGGCATAGCAGTAGTAAGCACATGGCAATATCTTATAAATTCTATTATTGCTAAAAGAAATTATATGGTGGGATGGGTTGTATATATTGTAGAGTTTGAATAATGTAATACTGTATTTGTTTTTAAAGTATAATTGTGATCTAAAACTTAAGGATAACAAAACCATCTAGTGATAATCAAATTTTCTCTGTGTTAAAATTGTTAGATGAAGCAAAGGAAATTATGTTTTGGGTACTTGAACTCGAACTCAGGACTTTGTGCTTGCCAGGCAGGTGCTGTGCCACTGAGCTATATCCCCAGGTCCCAAATGAAAAGGTTAAAATCGATACATCATTACACATACTATTTAGCTACTAGAGCTTTAAGTTATTTTTTTAAAACTCTGTCTTAGACACTTTCCCCACTAAGTCGTAACACCCAACACCCACAAATTAAAGGAGGAGAGGCAGATTTTGCTTCACACTTCAATCCATAGTCAGTGCATCGACAGAAGAGCACAGTGTAGATAACTGGTAAAAGAAGGCTGCTCACATCATGGTGGGTGAAGGCAGAAAGAGAGAAGTGAGTAGACAGGAAGGAGGGCAAACTACTCCAGTGTATACCCACACGGATCTGTGTCTGATCTTAGTTTGGGACAGGAGCTTTATTTTATGTTCTGCAATTTCTGACATTGCTGATAATTTCTTATAAAGTCAGTTCTTTATAAGAGAATATAACTTTTTATCTGAGAAGTCTTCCTATAGCAAAATAATATTTTTCTTGTCATCACACAATGCCTTAATGATGAGATTATGGCTAATAAGGAAGTCGAACATTGCAGTCTAAAGTGGTCTACAAGCTTGTATGGAAACTGTCCATAAATATTCAATAAATATAACAAGGCTATATTAAGCAATTATTGAAATTTGTGGTTAAAATACAAAAGTATAAAAAGAGTTAATAAGGGTGCAGAAAACTTTTTAAAATACAGAAATTCATTGTTTGCATTTGTATTAATATTTTATAAAAATGTCAAACATATTATAGAAAATGTCATTTTGTTTTCTCCTTATAGCTCCATACCCATTATCTGACCACGAGAAGCTTGTTAAATACATAGTTAAAATGTGACATATATGTACCAATTACCCACTACTGCAAATATATACTAATAAAAAGTGTTATAAGTAAAATAAAACAATAATATTTAATTTTAGTCCCTCTTTTTTAAAGCAACATGAAAAGCTCAAAGATGGAAAACAATGAATTTATTCACTTACTTTGTAACTCTTTTTCTAATTTCCATTTTAGACAGGGAGGTTTGTATATTTTAACAATAATATCACAAAAAGAAGAAAATAGAATTTTTATGTAACTTCTAGAACTACCATATATGCTAGCTTGTTTTTAATAGTACCTAGTATATGTATGAGTAAGCAAGAACTGGAATAAATAGTTCTTTATTATTATGTGTACTATAGACGGTCACATTCTTGAATGCTTGCGAACATTTTCAATAAATTTGTATATAGAATTGTTTAGTTCACAACTTAAGCAAACATAGGCCTAACCATTAAGTGCAGGGGATAAGACATTTCTTTGAGGACATTCTATATACGCAGTTTTGCTACCAGAAATAATAGACAAATAAATTTTTAACAAGTTTTTAAAAGTCTACAAGCATGATTATTTTGTCTATATAAAGTATCACAATATTCTTTTTTAAATGTTTTTGAGTCTAGGGTGTGCATACAGTTCATTTTAGTTTTGAATGTAAATATGCGCTGTTGTAGGCAGGAAAATGATTCCATAAAGATGTCTCTGTCTTACTTCTTGGAATCTGTGAATATGCTATCTTGCATGCTGAAGTAGATTTATAATTACAGGCTGAATTAAGGCTGCTGATAAACTAACACTAAAATATGGAGATTTTTCTAGAACTTTTCACTGAGCTCATTATTATGATCTAAAATTGGAAAGAAGGGTGATATCTAAGGCCATCATCCATTCCTCCTGCTCTTGTGAATGTAGAGGAACCAGGGTACGTGGGTGGATCCAGAGGTCTACAATCAACAAGGAAGCACTTTCTCCCTTAGAGCATCCAGGAGACATCCTCCTGACATCTTGGTTTTCATCTTGTGGGTGTCCTATCTTTTAATCAGTACATGTTTTCAGTACTTAAATATTGCATTCAAATTGGGGAGTTTGTACATGTACATAACACATCTTAATTTTTTTTAATATCCTACCTTTCTCATTCCTCTTTTTATCTTCTAACTCTTCACCCTTTCCCATCTACAAAAGCTCTATTTCCTTTTTTTAAAAAAATAAATCTTATGTCCAATCTACAATGAATGGTAGTGGTTAATTGGTTAATTGTTAACTTGGGTGGGTAACCTCCAGATCAACTGAGTCTGCATAGTTGGGAGCACGGAAGGCTCAGTTTAAGGAGGATTATTGTTAGAATAGCACAAAGGAACAGGAGGAAATGAGTTCATCTGATTTTTCTCGGAGAGCTACACTGCAGGTGATCGTTGAGGAGCTTCTATTTGACTGCTTTACTTTGGAGTTTTGGTGGTTTTTCTTCAAAAGGGCTTTCACTGTTTTCTTTCTTAGGGGAAGCCTCAAGCCTCACCTTCACTGAGTCTTTGTTTCTCGGCTTCCAGGGCAGATCCCTCAGCCTGTGGCACAGACTTAGCGCATTTTGGCACAGACATTTCAGTCTCCAGTACTGGCCCTTGGACCTTTTCAGCCCTAGTCCTTAGGTCTCCATAGAGGTTCATTTGAAATCCTGATGTAAACTTGCACAGGACACTGTCATGGGTTCGAAGGCCTTTGCTGGGTCCTTCAGGTTCTCAGCTCTCAGATAGATGTTTCATAGCCTCTTACATCTGATTCTAGTGAGCACGTACTGTACAGGACTATAACACTACACAATCATACAATTTAAAAAATATATTGTAGCTACTAAATGTGAGGCAATAGGTGAGAACAGTACTTTAGTAGAAAACTAATGTAGACATTTATTGTATTTTTATTTGATACAAGGTTTTGCTACATCATTTGGATTCACAGTGATCATCCTGTCTCAGCCTCCCCCACCCTGGATTGTAGATCCTGTACTAAATACATAAAAAGGATATATATATATATATATATATATATATATATATTCTTAAATAGTAGCTTTTTGTTGTATTACATATTTTATTGACAAACCAGTTTCTGAGATTAACAGATATAGGTTTGCAAGATTGAACAAATAATTGAACATTAATGCTTGCTTTCAATAAATTTCAATTTTTTCTTGACTGTTTTACTTTATTATTTTTAAATTTATTTTAAAGAGAATATAATAATTGTTAAGACATCAAAAGTAGTATATATTTAGAAGAACAAGATGAGAGCTATCAATAATAATTAACACATTGCATACTACCTTCCTAGTTGTTATTTGTTGTACAAGATGCAGACATGATATCCAATTTACAAACACTATTAGAACAAATCCCTCTATTCCTTGAATTAAGAGAATGTAGCTACATATCTATCCTAACCATTTTGAATACACAGATACAAAATGGCCATTCATCTATATCCCCTTTTCTTATTTAGTTCCATCATTTAAATATTATAGGTGTGTGAAGTCAGCAAAATATTCCAAAATAGTCCAGTAGTCTATAATAGTATTGGGCTTCCCACTTGACTGGCAATATCGGAAGTTGTTGACCTGAGTCTCCTATAGCTCAACATAACAACATGGATTTGACTGACCTTATCAGATCCAAAAGCTACAATTGCTGTTACATAGGTTGTGCTTTATCTTGGTCTTAACCATCCAGCAGAAAAGTATAGAAAGGAAGTACAAGAAATTAAATATTAGTTTACAGAAGTTGAATTACCATTATTGGGCCAGTGGGATAGCTCAGTGAACTAAGTGACTGCTTTGGGCAAGTACAGGGACTAGTGTTCAATCCTGTCCTGAATGCCACACTCACCCTGCCCCCACGACACAGTGAGCTGGAGACTGAGTCCAGGCATGATGGCTCACCCCTATAATCCCAGTGCTGGGGAGGCTGAGAACAGGAGGACAGTACAAGTCCGAGCTGCATAGTGAGGCCCAAATATTTTTGCCTTCATAAAAATCAAGATTTCCCTCTTTAGAATGGTCAAATATTTATTATGTAGAACTTAAATTATTTTCCTTTCTCTCTATTTTATATCAGTTTTTAAATAAGGAAGAATCTATATTGGACCTAAAAGAGAAAATTTTCTAAAGTTAGAAAATAATCCTACTGACTGAGCACAGAGATTTCTATCAAGCAGGCTGATGACCCAGCAGGAGCTCTCATCAGCAAGCTAATAACCACAGAGCTGCAGAGTGGTGGACACAACTTAAGTATAACATTGTCAAATTTTTTCTATTAAGAGAAAGCTGTGAACACAGACTGTATCTTAAAATATTTTAAATGATGCTCCAATATCTTCTAGATTATGGAATTGATAAACTTTCTTTTTAACTGTTCTGTGTGGAGTGGAAACTGATTTGGCGAGCTAACCACTTTTTCTATTTTGTCTATAGGCTACGGAAAGAGAAATGCACTTTATTAGTAAACACCAGATGAACTTGTTTGATCTAATCCTTATCAGCAGGTAGAAAAATCAAAAATGATGCTAAAATTAACAAAAACATTATTTTGGTTTCCTAACTGCTGTTAATGATAAGAAATTGTATCTGCGTTCACCACTGATAGTATCTTGACCCACTGAACCATTCGCAGAAAGAAATACAGCCCTGAAATAGTGATCTGCTTTCAATTATTTTCTTCTTTTAGGATAATCAAATCTTTTCCACCTATAAATCGAGAAAGACAATAAGCAATACCATCAGTATGTCAAGAATGTATAGAAACTAATCTATTTATACTTTATGTGATATATATAATTATTTGACACTAGTTTTACCCTTTCTTGATGGCTTATTCCTTTTTTATTGATAAAACAAAATATCAAAGCCTATGAATTTAATTTTCATAGTTCTAGAGACTGACAAATCCAACATGACAGAAATGGCACGTTCTTTCTCACGTGCCAGCTGTTCTCTCTACAAAGGTGATGCCTACTTCTGTATATTTTGGATGTCATGAACATTGTGTTGCTAAAACAGCAGAAGGGATGGAAGGAGCCGTATCATTCCACTGCGAATCCCACAGTACACCTCTTATGTGGCTTAGGCATCCCTTCCTAAAGCCATTCCATTGGCTGTGAAGTGCCAATGTACAAACTGCAGAGCACACGCAAACCAAGGCACCTGAACATGATGGAGTTGTACTAATTCATATGTAGAAAGTACTTCCAGGGATGGAGATATACCTCAGCAGCAAGAGCACCTGCCTGGCAAACACAAGGTCCTGAGTTTGATCCCCAGTACCACAAATAATAGTAATAATAATAAATTAAAAATTTAAAAAGAGAAAATACTTTAAAGACAGGAGATGGTAAATTTCAAGGGTCAAAGTTTTATTTTATGTATTTATTTTTTCTAGTCCTGGGAATCAAATGAATCACCTTGTGAAGGCACTCCAGCCACTGAGCTATTTCCCCAGGAAAATATCAATTTTTTTGAGAAATTTCCATGATCGTTTTACAGATATCTAACCTTGAGAAAACATAGGCTAACTTATTTATGATTCATATTTATTAAATTTAATTGATTAATTTTTATTACATTTGTCAATCTTTCCTCCATCTGATAAATCATAGAAATATGGTGAATTATGTTTATGACTTTGAAAATCTGTTCAATATCAAACAATCTTCCTATTAAAAAACCAAGTGTAATTAAGCATACTTTCAAACTTAAAACAGATTTCAACATATATATTAAGTAATTTTATAGAAGGGAATTTTTCCAAAAAGAAATAATTTCTCTGTTAGCACTATTAGGATTTAGTAGATATCCACTTGAAGGGGGAATAGAATGAACCCTGTGTATGGTAAACATTTTCATAGTTAGATAATATGCAAACACCAAGAGTACAAGGCTAAAATAATTAAATAAGAAGATAATTTTGAAAAATATTGAAATTAACAAAATAATAGCATCCAATAAATTTACTAAACTATAGGCAATTTAATTTATGGAGCTGTAGTTGAGTTTTAAAGCAAATATATTTCCAAATTAGTTTACTGAGCTCTAGGCTAAATTTTAAAAGAAATTATTGTTTATTAAATGAATTAATCCATAAAACAGAACATTACTTTTGTGGGTTAATTTATTCTCTGGGAAATATACAAATTGTTTTTCACTACTGATTTCAGTTAAAGTTAAATTTCTCTTAATATGTTTAATTATTATGAGAACAAACTTTCATGTTTTTAGACATGAACTTCTAGTTTAACGTAGGAAAAAAAATCAATTACTAACACAAAGCAAATGAAATACTTCACAAGTTAAACCTCTATAAATAGTCTAACACTGAGACTCAATAAAAAAACCTATTAATCTGAGCATACATAAAGGAAAATCCTAGTCTACCATTTTTTATAGAATTAGATCAACTCGAAGATATATATGTGCCTTACAACAACTTTCTAAAATTTTTATGCTTTATGAGTACTACTAGAAAAGATGTTAATATGATCTTTGCATTTGTCTGTGAGGTAAGAAAATCGTAATTGAGTATAAATGCCTTTAAACTACAGTAGTATTTGCAATAATAATATTTCAGGGAGAAAATGATATTTAACCATCCATGGATAGACAATATAAAACAGCATGAAGAGAATGATGACTTAAATCACAATATAAATTAAAAATCAACTTACAGAAATTGTTGTCTATAAAGTGTAATAAAAAGTAAACATTCAAAGCTTTCTGAGAAAGAGACTTACAAGTGGAAACCCTTCTTTGCCCACTCTTATGGATGCAATTGGGATAGGCTATGGGAATGTGCTAACCACCAGTGCATTTAAATGTGAATTTATTTGCAAGTACAGTTTTGCAGATATAATTAGGTAAATTGTAGTTAGGTCCATTATGGTTGGGTGAACCATTAAACCAGTGTGATGAATGTCTTTATGGGAAAAGGAGAGAAGTAGAGAGATGGTGTTTATAGGTGACATCGTGTCACTGAGACACAATGAAATTGGAAGCAAAGGCAGTCATTAGATCATAAAATCCACCATAAATGGTGGATTGACAACTGGTGGACAACTTGTAACACCCAGCTGAGCCAGGGTGGTGCTGGGTGTGGGAAGCCCACCTGAGGATTATTGCCAGCAGCATGAGAGACAGAAACGGAGAAGAGATGAAGCTGTTAAGGAAGCTGTGTGGAGCTGTTGGTTTTCCTGGAAAAGCCTGTCATCCCAGCTTTCCTTATGAACTCAGTTGTTCTCATCTGAGGCATTCTAGGCCTCGTTTTTGCTGAAAATGGATATGGTACCTCACAGGGAGCTCTGGTTTTTGCTTTGGGCATCACTTCCTGGCTCCAGTTCAGAAACCCCAGCCTGCTAGCACAGGTGCTTCATCCCTCTGGACTAGACTTTTTAGCTTCCCTCTCTGTCCTTTGGGCCTTCCCAATACAGATCCCTGAAACAGGCCTGCATGAGACACTGTGATGGGCTCTAGGCCTCCAACTGGACTCCTGGGAGGCACTGTTATGGGCTCTAGGTCTTCAGAGGGACTCATAAAGGATATTACTGTTGGATACAGGCCCTCAGCTGGATTCTTGGTCTCCAGTAGGTGGAACAATTTCCTGCATTCCTTTAGTATATGGCTTTTTGGGTCACTGTTATAAAATCATTTTATAAATTATGTGTCCTGTGTTATTTTTCCTTATAAACTACTGACTGTAACACTAAGGTATAACTGAAGTTACCAGGTGTAGGAAGGTAGACAGAATGCTCCTGAGATGGAAAGAACATTCTGCCCCCCACTCAGATGGAGGGATATGGTGGGAGCGTGCCTTAAAACAGCTTCATTTTTAACTTCTAACTTCTATACTTGTTAAAGATCCAGTTTTCGCTCTTCATACACCACTGACTTTGTGAAACTTTGTTACTGCAGTCCATGAAAGCTAATATAACCTGTTACTTGGTGTTACTTGCTGTCACTGAAATAAGTTTAGGAAAAAAATGACACTGTTCTTCAAGATTCTCTAATTGAGTATACAAACACGCATGTGTATTTCTGTAAGTATACATCCCCCTGTGTATCAGAAGCCTTGAGCAATGCTTTCTATCCCCACAATTATCTGCGGCGGCAGCAGTCAGAGCTCCGGCTGCAGCTAGACCTTCTGGGCAGGCTTTGGCCCACTTCATGCTGACAGTGTTCCCAGTAAAGTAGGGTGAGTGCATCTTTCACCTCTTGTCCCTCAGGCTTTTCTAATGCTGCTGCTTGAGATGTCAGCAGGAGTGTGGGGTTTCAGGGGCATTAAGTCTACACAGGAAACTGTCAAACAACAGGGGATGGAAAGTCCTGGATAAATATTCCTTTCTCTCAATTCTGAAAAGCATTATAAATTCATCCGTGAAGTTTCTGGACGTATCAAGTCCCAATTATCCACAGCTGTGCCCAACTAATGTGATGTCATTTTGTGACTTTCTTTCACCCTTGTTCCATTTATCTGGTCTTTCACCTCTGCTCTTCTGGTTACTGCTGTCAGCATGAGCCATGAATCATAATGTGCTTTGTTTCTGTCAGAGTTTTTGTCTTCTGTAAGCATCCAAAAAGATTAACTACTTCTCCTGCAAATAGTTTCAAATTTCAGATCCTTTTCAATTTGGGGCAAAACTAAAACAAAAATATCTATAAACTCTATTGCATTTTTCTATTTATGAATACAACGCATTCCTGCCTACTCTTCAGTTGTTTTATTTTTTACTTTTGTTTTTGTTTCTATACAAAGCATTCTTTGTTTATGTACCAACCTACCCTGTAGAGGGAGATTGGATAAGAATAGTTTCTTCAGAAAAACACAATAGCCTGGCAGACTTTTTGTTTTGTTTGGGAGAGAGTATGAAGCATTGATTATAATCCATCGATTTGGGCTGTATCTCATGGTATCAAGCAAAGCAGCTTTTCTTTTATTAACAGTCATGCAGCATCTGCTGCCGAGGCACAGCAGAGCACACACCCAGAAGACTTCAGGATAATGCATTATTTAAGTAGGGTGGACTCTGAAAGTGAATCCAGCTTCATAACTTGTCCTTTTATGCATAAACATATGGGCATGCACACATATACCTAAGTTCAGACACAATTCATCCATACATTTATACATTCGTTAGTTAGTGTTCAGGAGTAGAAATTTCTTACAAGGATTATTTAAAATTCTTGGTGGCAGGAATAGTGAAACACGCCTGTAAAACCAGCATTTTGGAGGACTCAGTAAACAAGATTTCGAGAACAAGCCAAACCTGGAGAATTAGAGATTAGAAAGCCTCTTACACACACACACACACACACACACACACACATATATATATATATATATATATATATATATATATATGTATATATATATATATTTGGGATATTTGAAAATATATCAAAATATATTTGGGATATTTGAAAATATATCAAAATGCAAGTCTTTGAGCTGTGTTGGTTATATAGGAGTATTGTTTTTCATTCAATGCATAGTACATCTGTAACTACAATTTATACATAGAAATAAACATATTCATGCGTTTATATTAGTGTGTATACATATGTATTTATTTTAAGTCATTAATAATGATTACCACTTGTCACTGTTTTCAGCATCATCTTTTCAGTACTGAAAACTGAATTCAGGATCTCACACTTGCCAGGTAGGGACTGTGCCACTCAGATATATCCCCAGTCCTATATCCCCAGTCCTGGTCTGGTCAATGTTTTAAGAATTGACTGATGTTATAGTTTTTTTTATTTAAAAGTTGAAAACAGGGCTGGAGAGATAGCTCAGTGGTCTAAAGCACATGCTTAGGCAAGCTTAAGCAAGCATGCAGGGACCTCGGTTCGATCCCCAGCGCCACATGCCATGTCAGCCCCGCCCCCAAAGTGGGCTGAGCTAACCATAAAAAATAAAAAAAAAGAAAAAGAAAAAGAAAAAAAGTTGAAAACAAACTACTATTTTGCTACAAATTTTATACCGTATGAATACATATTACATACTATTAAAAGTGCATAAAATGTGGAAAAAAAAAAAAAACCCAACCAGATTATGAAAGAGTTCAATTGCTATTGTTTCCTTGTATTGTATTTTTTTTCTTGGGCCCGAGGTCAAATCATCAGAGCAGCCAAGGAATCTGTTTGCAAGTTCAGCAACACTGGTTTATGCTGTGAATTCTCAGACACCATCAGTGAAATATGTTACCGTTTTCCGTTGTTCGGCATTACAATTCTTCCATGTAATTTACCCTACTGAGAAAAGCACAATACAATAATTGCATTACTGAGTTATTTAATTTATAGGTTGGGTGACCAGAAGTGTGTTTTAAAGTGTTCAGCCTTGTTAACAATAAAGTACAAGCTGGAAGAGTCTCTTCAGCAGATGAAACAAGCAGATGTTGCGTCTTGGATTCACAAGCGAGGAAATGATTTTCCTCTTTTATTTCCTAGTAGCCTGTATTGTTGCAGACCATATTTGGGATATGTTTTAGTTGAGTATATGATTATGAATAAATATCACGATTATGATAGTCGCAGACTATTTTGTATTTTTTTATTGAGTAAATAATTTTGACTCTGAATATTGCTTCCTGTGTATCTCCTCTAGAAAGTAGCTGAAGACTCCATCATTTACAGTGAAAGAGACATTAAGATCCTCTAGGGGGCTGTTTCACAAATTATCAGTCAGCTATCCTTGCCAGATTCAATCAGATTTGACTAGGGTGGGGGGGATGTAGGCTTACCAGGGTTTGTTTTCCCTGGATTTGGACTAGATTAGGTACAAATAATAAAGCGTTCTCAGAAGTTCACATGTTTTGGCCCTTTTCTTCACATGAGAACCACTGAAAGGAACATGAGATAGTTACACATCAGCCACATCCCAAAGCAATTAAAGCTGCTCTGCAGGAGTCATTAGAAAAATGCACACTTTTCTAAACGTGAAAACTCATTTTAATACACCTCATTTATGATTTCTTTTCACTTATCACATGTAGCAACACTCTAAAGACAAAAGCGTTATTGTATATTAACCTGTGTCTTTTTAGTTAAGGGAGACTATAAGCAGCAGCATCATACTGAGACACCAATCATTTCACTCTCCCCTTGACAGTGTTAAATATATTAAACTATTCAGTTAATATACTAAAAATGTTACTTAGTTTTGTTTTTGAATATTTCATTTGCTCAGCAGTAATACCTTCCCAAGTGCCATTTGTACACTATGGTGTACCACTGTGTACCATTTACACACCGTGGTCACAGGGGATTCAAATTAAACAGAATAAATTTAAGAACTTGCCCTTCTTACATTGTTTTCATTAGATTATAGTCAGAATCTCTGCATCAAACAAGGTAAAATGCATATAGTGATGTCATGATTACTTTTATATGTTTTAGTGACTCAGTTACCATGAAGCTCAACTGCTTGGTCAAACAATGTTGCTGGTATTTCAGAATTACCATCCGCACAATAGCGAGCCAATGTCATCCCTCTCTTCTCCCCCTCCACCTCTGCCTCCTTTCTCTCTCCCCACCTCCCTGTCATCTTCTTTCCCTCTCTCTGTCTTCGCTCCTTCTCTCTCTGCCCTATGCCTGTCTCATTTCTTCTGTGTGACATAGATATTATAAGAACTAAGTACAAAAGAGTAAATAGAGCAAATAGATATGGCAAGCTTGGAGATTGGTGGAAAGGGATTGGAAATTTTGCAAGACAAGTATGGAAATCTCATTGAGAAGTAAAGTTTTGAGTAAAGATATTTTTAAAAGAGAAGTTTCACCCAGATGTGTTCATATACATCCAAAAATTTATACCATCAATATTTCTCCTTCCCCTAAAGAAGCTAAAGCCTTTGACCAGGGCAACTGAGGGAAGTGATTAGATATTTGGAGCACTTTTGAACATTCACTGTGAACTGTCCCTGACTCCAAGAGATCCAAAGCACCATTTTGGCCCTTTAGTAAGAGGACAGGTGGTTTCGTGGTTTGGGGTTTTACAAGGGGAACAATACAATATAGGACACATATTTTATGAGACTATTTTTTAAGAATCACTCAGAAAATCATACACCAAGAGAGTACAGGAAATGTGTCCACATACTAAAGACCAGAGAATCCAGCTCAGGGCCTGGATCCCACAATAATGTCTTACATGAGTCCTGCTGAGTTATAGAACTGGAGTACATATCAGTGCCTCTTCTTACAATTGCAACTAGGGTCCTAGAGCCCATGACTATGTTTCATGCAGGTATGTTTTACAGATCTATGCTGGGAAAGCCTGAGGTCAGTGGCGGAAGCTAGAAAGTCTGTGCCAGTGGGATGAAGGATCTGTGCTAGCTGGCTGAGGGATCTGCACTGGCACAAGAAAGCAATGCTGACAGTAAGAACCAGAGCTCCCACACAAAGTACCACAGCCAATTCAGTATTGGTGAGGTCGCAAGCCCCTCTCATGATGAGGGAAGTTGAGTTCCCTTCCAGAAATCCAATGCAATGAGCTTCACCAGGAGCCTGAGCTGTGCATCATCTTCCCCCCAACAGTAGGAAGTGATGACCAAAGTGAAGATAAGAGCTCCCCCAAAGTGAACTGCAGCCATTCTTATTGATAGCAGCAGCCCAAGCTCTTGTGCCAATAAGAATGGCTGAATTAATCAGGAAATCTGGCATGACAAGCTTCTGCAGGAAAACCAATAGTTTTCCACATCTTAGCATCTTCTTCTCCAGTTCGGCATCTTATGTTCCTAGTAACAATCTCCAGGTTGACCTCCCATACCCAGCACCATGGAGGTTCAATTCAGCTGGGTATAATAAGTTGAACACCAGTTGTCAATCCTCCATAGGTGGTCAATGGTGTTTTAGCAATTATCCAACCTGCAATGGATCTAAAATGTCCTAAGGGGCTGGTGAGATGGCTCAGTGGTCTAAAGCACCTACTTAGAACAAGCTTAGCAAAGCACAGGGACCGCAGTTCAATCCCCCAGCACCACCTGCCAGCCAGCCCCGCTCCCTGGTGGGCTGAGCTGGACACACACACACACACACACACACACACACACACACACACACACATAAATAAATAAAAATTTAAAAAAAATAAAATAAAATGTCCTAAAATAGATTCTGCAAGTATTCCCTAGTTCTAGATTTCATAATTGCTATAGATATACTTAGTACATGGCAGAAACCTGAGATTGGTTCCTTAAACTGAAACATAAAGATACTATGGCTGGAAAGGTCAAATGGAAATTTGCCTTTACTTGAGAAAATAATAAACCTTCCACATCCTAACAGGGGTTGCAACATTTAGTGCCACTATCAAAGTCTGGAATAATCCAGGGATGATGGTCCCCTCATGCCATTGTTTAATTGTCCTACTTAGCCTGTGCAGAAGATGGATCTGTGAGAGTTATGAGGAATTACAAGAAACTTAATCAAGTGATGTTCTAATTACAGTTGTTCCAGATGTGGTTTCCTTGCTTAAGCAGATTAATACATATTCTGATAGTTGGCATGCTATTGATTTGCCAAATGCTTTCTTCCCCATACATATCCATGAGGCCAGAAAGCCAATGTAACAAGCTTCTCCAGGAGACTGAGCAGTGCATCATCTTCCCTTGCAGCATGAGGAAATGATGCTCCCAGTGAAGCTAAGAGCTCCCCCACAGTGAACCACAGCCATTCTCAGTGATAGCAACAGAAACAGTTTGCTTTCAGCTGCTAATGCCAGCAATATCCCTTCACTCTCCTACTTCTGGGTTAAATTAACTCTTCCTGCATCCCTGTCGCACAACTTAGTTTGTAGGGCTTCTAAGAGAAATTTCTCAAGGTATCACATTAGTCTTCTGCACTGACGTTATCATGATTGAATCAAGTGGGCAGGAGGTGACAAGTCCATACAGGATGTGTTAGTAAGGCACGAGCATGCTAGAGGATGAGAAGTAAATCTAATTATAACTGAAAGCCTCTGTACATCAGTTGAATTTCTAGTGGTCCACTTGGGTTGGACATGCACAGATATCTCTTTTAAGGTGAGAAATAAGATGATGCACCCAGCTCCCCCTATGGCCCAAATGGTATGGTACTAAGTAAGCCTATTTGGATTTTTTGTTTTGTTTTTTATTTTAGGGAAGGGTCTACAGAGTGTTCAGGTCTCACTACTAGATCGGACTCCTAGTGATTCTCCTGTTACAGCCTCCCAAGTGCTGGAATTACAGGCGTGCTCCACCATGCCCAGTCTCACTGTCTCAGCGCTCCCTGGGTTCAGGGCCAGCTTGGTAGGCCTGGGGATTGAACCTCTGGCCCCTGCACCTGCTTGAAAGTGCTTTAATCTACTGAACTATTTGGTCAGCCCCCTATTTGGATTTTGGAGGCAACCCATTGCTCACTTATATGTGCTATTCTCACTTATTTTTCTGAGTGATTAAAAAATATGCTAGTTTTGTGTAGGGCCCAAACAATTGAAGGTTCTGCAGAAGGTCCAGCATGGTGTGCATGCTATTCTGTCACTGTAGCCATGTGATCCAGCAGAAGCAATATTATTTGAGGTATCAGTAACAAATAGGAGTGCTTTCTGGAATTGTATAAGCTAATCAGAGGATTTTGGAGCAAAACTGCTCTCATTCCAAGCAACTCTTCTCCCTTGAAAGTAACCTCTTGACTTGCTACTGTGCCTTAGTGGAAACTGAATATCTGATCATAGATTATGAGATAACCACATGAAGAGAGTAGTCCATGATGAAGTGGATATTACTTGGCACACCAATTCATAAAGTTCCATATACGTCTTTAAAAAGAAGTAGTATTGACATAATCAAGCCTGGGCAGATCCAACAGATGTAAGTCATATGAAGATGTTAAAAGGCACAATTGTTAGTTCTTCTCTATCACCTTTTGTCTTGTAGCATGCACCTATAGCTTTGTGGGGTATACCAGTTGTCAGAGTAAAAGAAAGTTAGGACCTGGTTTACAGATGATTCTTCACATTATACAAAGATCACATGAAAATTAACATCTATAGCACTACAAACCCTTTCCAAATATTCCTGAAGAATAGTAGTGAAGAGAAATCCTCACATTAGATAGAATGTCAAGTAGTGAATCTAGTCATACACTTTTATTTTTTTAATGTGTTTGGTACAGGGTCTATAGGGTCTCACTATATAGATCACACTCATAGTGATCCTCTTGTTTTCAGCCTCCCAAGTGCTGGGATTACAGGTAAGTGCCACCACTACCAGTCTCATTCACCATCTCAGTGTGCTCCAGGGCTGGTGATCAAACCCCAGCCCCTGTGTCTGCCTAAGCAGGCATTTAATCTGCTGAGCTATCTGGCTGGCCCTTCTCATACATTTATGGTCAGATATGGGACTATTTACCAAGTCGTGGGCTATATGCCATCTACTGGTCCAGTGGTCTGACTAGATGCTATGAGAATTAGAAGGAACATAAATGGAAAATTGGGAACCAAAATATTAGAGCAACAGGTGTGTGAATATACCTCTTTGTGTCTCATATAAATGGTCAACAGAAAGTGACCTCAGCATAAGATGACTTTAATAATCAAATGGATAGTGTGACCACTTCTAAAGACAGTAGTCAAAACTTTTCTTGAGCCACCGTTGTCATTTCCTATGGGCTCACCAAAAAAATATCTGTGATGGGTTCATTCATGGACTCAGCAACATGGACATCCACTCAACACAGCTGATCCAACTAGAGTCACTGCTGAATGACCAATATGCCAGTAGCAAAGATCAGCACTGAGTCTCTACTATGACTTGGTTCTCCTGGGTTCTCAGCTTCCAATCTGGTTGCAGGTTCATCAGATTGAACCATGTCAGTCTTGACCAACACCTTCAAATGTTTTTCCCCAGGCTCCAACACAGACTCCACTGCAAAACCTTTGTTTTCCTGAAAGGAACAAAATTATCATCAGAATTGACAAGAATTGCATATAGCAGAAATATGAAGAAAATTTCACAGAGTTCTCTTTTTTAATTTTTTTTTATTTTCTGGAAATAATTGACTGTGTCCCACAATGCATAATAGTTGTTAAACCATGCAGTATTTATTTGTGCTTTAACTTGATTTCTTTATTTACATTGAGGCAGCACAATTCTACAAATTGCCTATTCATTAGTTTACCAACTATTCCACTGAGGGTCAGGGATTTCCCTATTTCTTTATGCAATCTGCTTATGTACCAATTGTTTATTTATTACCTCTGTTGCTACTATATGTCCACATTTCTCTTAAATATTTATATTGTATTTTATTTGAGGTGCTGTTAAAGTTATATAACAAAGCTTATTGTATCTTATTGAACACAAGGTTATTTTTACTTCACAGATCTTTTCACTTGAAAGGCTATATTTGTGTTATACCATAAATCTTACTCCTCCTATGTAAATACCAATCTATGCAATAGAATTATTTGAAGAGAGGATAGAGAAAGAAAGATAATGAGGCTTTCTAGCTTTTCTAAGTGCCAGGCAACTATTCTTTGTGCAGTTATGGAATATGATGCTTCAATGTAAAAATGACATTAATTAGACATTGTCCATTGCCTCCTTTCTTCTATAAATGTATTTTGTGGAATAAAAGCCTATTCATGTTTCTATCCCAGTTTTAATATTGTACCTTAATAAAGCTTTATCTTTAAAACACTCCAAATTTTCAATGAAATTTTCCTTAGCAAAATTTTGCCACTTGTACCGTATCAGTTCTTTTTCAGTGTCTGCTAATTTTGCTACATAATAAAATACATTTGTCTTTGTGTATTTTGCATAGATACAGAGGTATATCAGAGACAATGCACTTCATGTTGAATAAATGAATGAAAAAGAGAGAGGTTGTATAGACACAAGTTTATGTTTCCTTGGCTTTAAAGCCTCTAACTGTAACCAAGCCACCTACAATTTCTTGGACTCAAATTTCTCTCATGGAGAAAATGAAAAAAATAATAATCTTTTCAAAACTTATTTCAAGACTAATGGTTAAATATAAGCTATATGTCTTAGTCACTTTTTTTGTTGTTGAGGCAATTCTAGCACTGGCAGGCTAAAGAAGGAGAAGCCTAGTTTGGTTCACAATTGGCTCCAAAGAGGATACAGAGAGTGACAAGAGGAACTAGGGAGGAAGATGAACTTCTTCCAGACCATGACCCCAGTGACAGGTCTCTTCCTATCAGATCCCACATCTTAACAGAATGTTGGCTTTATACCCTCATAATCCAATCACCTTCTAAAAGCGCCTCAGATGAGTGCAGGAGGTTCTTAAGGAATATCAAGTGTAAACAGTAATACTAAAGGAAAGACAAAAATCTGCTCATGTAGTGAAAAAAAAGTAATTGAGCATCTTACCATTGCTTTAAAAACTCTAGAATTTTTTAAAAACAAAATGACTAAATGTTGTTATGGAGTGCATAATAGAATATTAAGGGAATATTCCTGTAGTAATGTTCAACCAATAAGATGATGATTAGGGGAGATTGCCAGGGAATAATAGATCATACTCAATTCTGAACTACTAAATCAGTAAAGTGGTTTGACTTTCAGCTAAGGTATTTAGCATCCTGGATGGGAAAGTAAATTCATTTTAAATGGGAGTGGATAAGCAGTGAAGAATTAGAGCACTAATGTCATCAAGCTCTTTGGTAGAATTTAAGTGCAATTCATGCGGAAGAGTAAAGGAAGGGATCGTGTAGAGATCTGAGATATCTTCCCTCTATCCAGAAAAGAACACACAGGCTGAAAAACAACAAAATAACTGATGTGATACCTTCTAGTATGCTTACACTTATAAAAATTACAAGTCAGAACAGCCCACGTTATCATCACTATTTCACTTGCAACAAAAAAATAGGATGAACCAAAAGAAACAAAACTTTCTATTGACAAGGTTTTGTTACTTTTAAACATAACTCTAATGTTATATTCATTCATATTGTTTTCATAAATGTAATAATAGCTCATTAATAATAATATTTATCCCCTCTCCAATTAAATCCTTACTTTTAAATAAACTAGTTCAAGGCATTTTGCAAAATATAAATTTCCATTATTAGAATCATGTAGATGCTGTTCAAAGTATACAAAATACTTAAAGTAGATGTAGAGAATGTACCATCAATGGTAAAATTTAATTATCTAATATTAAAATAATATTTGACCAGTGAATGTTCCACATAAATACTTTACACTTAAATAAGTATTGAAAATAAGAGTTCATCTAAAAGTTATTTCTGGGTTGGGGTGATAGTTCGGCAGTCTAAGCACCTTCCTGGCTGACTCATTGAACTGGGTTTGATCCCTGTTATTGCATGTTGTGTTGGCCCTGGAATCCCAGGCACAGGCATGCTGTGTTGACCACTGAAACTTGGCATGGTAGCACATTCCTATAATTCCATGGTGAGGCTGAGACAGAAGGATCATTACAAGTCCAAGCTGCATAGGAAGATCCTGTGCCAAATAAATAAATTAAATTAAATAAAGATTTAAAAATAAAAGACTATTTCTGTAAGACATCATGTATCAATTAAAGTTTTTTAAATAGTTTCTCAAAGTTAGAACTTTATTTTTGTGAAATTCCTATGATCCCCTTTATTACTTCAATTTTCATAGACATCTTGAAATTAATTCTTATATTTCATTTACATTATCTGAGTACATACTGTTAAGATATATAATATAACTTTAGCCTATCTTTGACTTTACATGTAGTTGGCTTAAGTTAATATTATAAAAAATTATCCTGACTTAAATAAAGTAAATATTCACATAATAAATATTTATAGAGTTTTTTATCTCTTCAATAATCTTATATTTATTATTTTTAATAAATCATTAAATGTTTAAATAATCATTATTATAAGCAAACAATATATTTTATAGTGTAAAAATTGAAAGTCATTATGGATATTTGTCTGCAAAATATGATAGCATAAAACTAAAACATAACCTAATTGCTAAGCTTTTGATAAAAACATGAAGAATGTCTACTTAGCCTTAATGAGGTCATAAATATTAAATGAGGGGGCATTGGATTATTAAACTTTTCATATGCTAGATAAATTAAAATGTCTTTCAAGTGTGAAAAACTTAAGTTAGTTTGTAGCAGAACATTTTCAAATTAAAACAATGAAATCTAGTTTGGGGCTGTTAAGTTTCAGATATAAAATATTCCCCACATTATCCTGTGGGTGGAAATTAAATGAGTCACATTCATGCTATACTTATCAATGCTTTGTCTATTGATGAGTTAAGTAGGTACCTCTGCTCCCAGGGGGTGGAGCCTGGTCAGACAGGGCTCATTTGAGGTGTGAAGCAGAAGGGCACATTCGTCCCCTGTCACCAGCCTTGTTTTCTAACTGCCGTGGGTTGAGCATTTATATTTTAGCCACTTTCTATTTGCAGGGATATAATACCAGAAACCTATAATTTAAGGGAGTTTACTTTGGCTCTAATTTCACAAGTTTCCATCCACATTTGACAGTAAGAAGGGTGGGCCAGAAGATAGCTGCGCACATCATTATAGTCAGGAATTAGAAAGCAGTAATGAGATGAAATAAACCCTTCTGATAGGCTAAGATACAGTTTCCTGGACACCCTGCCCCAAACACTCTCCCTCTTGGTTTCCCAGGCACCCTGCCTCAAACACTTGCTGTTCTGCACCCTGGTTTCAGGTCACTTACCCTTGGCCCCATGCACAGAGACAAACCACAAAGAAGAAAAATGACCACCTGCGATGGGGCTGTTCCAGCTCACAAACACCCTCCCCACAAAATCCCTTAAGGGCCCTGTGTTTTGCCTTCTTCACTGCTGTCTTGGTCTGGTAGACAACCCACTTGCTCCTATCTCCAATACATCTTCTCCTATCAGAATTTCTGGTCTGATCAATTGCAAGGGTTCATATCTAATATTTGGTCTCAAAAGTCCTGGAAGGATGCCAAAGCCTCGCCGGTTGCTCCTAACCAGATACTGCTTCACTTTCTGACCATTCAACTTTTAGGGGCTGAGGAGATACCTTATTCTCTCTCTTTGTTCCCTCTTCCCAACCTTTCTCTCATCTGTTGGTGCCTATTGGTCCTGCATTTCTGATACACCTCTCCCAACTTACAACCAAAGTCTCTTTTTCCTTCAGGTTTCTCACTTTGCAACAAAGATGTAAGAACAACTAACAGCACATTTTTCCTCCCAACAGCATGTGCCCCTCCTTCCGCTATCTAGCTGAAGGCAGGATAACAGTGCATCTATCCTTCCCTTTCCAGTTGAGCCTGCCGCTTACCCTCATTCCCCCACCCTTCAGCCATTTCTGTAGACAGTCTCCTGTTACAGCCACAACAAAGAGACCCTAAGTCACAGCTTCCGACCCCTCCCCTAGGATATCTTTCTTGCCAGCCAGCAAGCCCAGTACTTGTGAATTGTCAGTGCTCCTCTATTGTGATGTGTATAATCCTTATACTCTGCTCTGTTTGCTTGTTCTTACTTAAAATAATGAGGATTTTTAGTGTTTTTCCAATTCTTATAAGAGATCTCTGGTAATTGACTTACAAAAGTTCTGATTAGTCTCTCATAATTACAAACTTAAAAGGGTTATAATTTAACCTGACCAGAAATATATTTGAGTACACTCTGATTTTATCTACATGAATTTAACTATTAAATTGTCCATGTCTATAAGAAATGACAGTTCTCTTATCACACTTTATATTTCAAGGTGATTGATACTCAGATAAAATTCTAATAATCAAGTATATTGCTCCAAACTAAATATACTAATATAGACCCAGATTTCCATGGAAAAACAGCTGTTATTAATTCTTATTTTATATCCCGATCTGTTCCTGACATTCATACCAAGATAAAAAGACAGATCTAGACCCTCAAACCACACTTACCACATTTTCAATAATAAAGGCCAAAATTAATTATACACAAATGCCAGGTTTTGGTTATAACATTCCAAACTCCCATTAAAATAGGATCTAAACAAGCTAATGCTGAACCTAAACAATGCTGCCACCTGAGCTCTTCCTGAATGGTTTTAAACACAGCAAACATGGACCTTGGGCACAAGCCTGGCCGACTTGCAGCCACCACTGGGACCTGGTTCCATCTACAAGCTTGAGGGTCATTGGAAATGTCCACCAGAGAGCAGATAAGTCATCCATTTCCCTGCCCTCACAGAAAAATTCACTATAGACAGGTCCATCAACACTTGACCTTCTTGGTCTTGCCATTGAACAGAAACAACAGAGCTTGGGGTATGTGACCCCCATCAAGATATGTTTTCCAGAGTCTCAAGTCCCACTGAACATCTCAGGTAAATAACTCTTGCTGACACAGACGTCACATATAGTGTTCTTCCTGAGTTCTAAAGTTGTTCCATAAGATCTACAGTTTGCATCATGAATGTTGATGGCTGACCTACCTGACACCTTTAGACAGGTCCATTCCATGCTGACTCCAGACACTGTTTTTCACTCATAATTTCCTTGTAAACTCAACCTCTATACCTCTCTATACTTGTGTACCTCTATACATCTCGTGGGAAGAGATTTCATCCAAAAACTCCATGTCTTTCTCACCTGTCTCTCCATAGTTCTCACCCTATAAATATAACTTCAATGCACAGCCAGCTCCTCCTGGGCACAAGCCTGGCCAACCTGCAGGTTGTCAACCACATACTCTGAAACACTTCCAGTCCCACTCTAGCTGCACATGCTATTCCTATACTAGTGCGACTCAGAGATCCCACAGCCTTTTCCTGCATTATTCAATAACCAACAGCCCCCAAACATCAGAGAGGACTCTAGCCTATCATTCACCTCCTCTTCAGTTTTTTTTTTCTCCTAACTGAGACACCTGGCAGTAGTTTCTATTTGGGCATGAACCATCATCTTGTCAACCTCCTCACCCCTAAGAGCTTTCTTAACCCAGACCACAAACTCACCAAGTGTTGGCAGTACATGTCCTTTCTAAAGCCTGACATTACAGCTATCCTGGCTTACCCAACAGCGCATACTGTCCTCTTCCCAAAAAACGTTTAAAAACTTCACTGGCCTCTCTGACAACAAACTTACTTCATTCAACACATCTCCAGACAAGCAACACAAGATGGACACACAGCCATTTCTGTGTGACACCTCAGTCTTTCTTTGCCTTCCTTTACACCTGCAGTGCACTCCATTGACTGTGATCCTTAATTTCATCATATACACTGACTCAGAATTTCAAGCAGCCATCTTCCTTAAAAATACACCCATACTTTATAGGATAAAATTGGCCTCTCATATGGGTGCCCTGGTAGGGACAACTCTGGGAGCTGCAAGACTTGGGACCTCCTTAGAAGGCTCCCTCGGATAGGATGGACAAGGTATATGGAATTCTGTCTTGCCTTGGCTCGCTCCCCTTCTAGGGCCCCTCACAAGGCTTACTATTATGCCCATGATATCCCCCTGCTTCATTTCCCTCATCTGCAATACTGTCACCAGATTAACAAACTTTTTTTTTTTTTTTTTTTTTTTTTTTTTTTTGTGGCACCTGGGATTGAACTCAGGCCCTTGTGCTTGCCAGGCAAGCACTTATTCTACTGACACATTTTCCCAACCCCACAACCTAAAAATTTAACTGTATGTTTCTTTCAGATTACTCCTACCAGGCCTTACTCCAAAAAGACACCTTTAATGAGGACAACTCCTTTACCCTGAACTCCAGACTCTCAGCCCATGATGCCCCCAGTCAGCAGGAAGTAGCCAGATGATCTCTTTGCCCTTTTTCTATCAAATAGAGTCTGAAACGATGTAGGCTAGAACTCAGAGTTTCCTGGACACCCTCCAATGAACACTCCTTGTTCTGTACCCTAGTCTCAGATCACTTCCCCTTAGTCCCATGCAGAGAGGCAAACCACAGAAAAGAAAAATTACCTCCACCAGTGATCTGGCTGTTCCACCTCATGAACACCCTCCCCACAAAATCCACTAAAAGCCCTGTGTTTTGACTTGTTTGCTGCCTTCTTGGTCTGCTAGACAGCCACACAACTTGCTCCTACCCCTAATAAATCTTCTCATGTTAGAATGCCTGGTCTGGTGGATTGTGTGGGTTTGTACCTAACAACCACCAGTGACCTTCCTCCAGATAGACCCCACTTCTTTTCAGCAGATCAGCTATGGCACCCTCATGATTTAGAAGCTCTGATATTGATATATGATGTTCTGGGGGGACATCTAGGTATAAACCTTAACAGAATGTTTACCCTGTGTCATTATATGTTGGCAGAGTTTGACTTTCTTTTTTATTTTAACAGAGGCTCACATCTAAGAATTTGACTATGATTCAAAGTAGACTACAGATTTGATAGTCTACTATGATTTGACTATGATTCAAAGTAGACTACAGATTTGGACTACAGGTGTAGTGAACACATTTTGCATAGAGAGATCCACATGAGTCTTGGGGGCCAGGGGAAGAGTGCTGTGCTATAAATATAGACGTCCCCATGAGCCCTGGGGTGCACATAGGTAGGGTTTTTGCAAGAGGAGGGGGCTGTAGGGTGAGATAAGCCATAGGTAACTTGCTGTGAGGAGTCAGGCCTGCTGGTTGGAGTCAGGTTGCTAGAGGAAAGACCTGGGAGGATGTGTCTCCTCATTTCCTCTCTGGTTCCCCGTCACCATGATGTGAGGAGCTTACCTTCACCTCGGCCTTTAGGCCAGACTATTTCTATGCTTATGGATGCCAAACACTGACAGAAGCTTCTAAGCTGCCAGCCAAAAACAAGCTCTTCTCCTTTAAGTTTCAACTTGAGGATTTTGTCCCAGGAATGAGAAAGTTACTGAGACAAGCTGTAACTCCACCATGCTCTACACCACCTTCTCACTGCCATGGAGATGGCCACTGTGCCCTGAAACTGTAAAACAAAATAAACCTCCCCCTCCTTAAATTTTTGGTGCTGGGTATTTTGTTCCATTAGCAAAAGAAAAATTGATCAAGCTTATGCTTTTCAGTACATTGAGCTTCACAAAAGATCTACTCTTCCCCTGTGTTTGAAAAAAATAAAATAAACGGATGCAATGAAATTGAATGGCTTTTTAATTATGTTTCTCTTTTGCCCTATTATGTTCCTAATATTATTCTCTTTGCTCTCTTTTCTTTCTTGCCTATTTCCTCTTCAGTCCTATATTAGATTTTCAAAAATTTTGTAACATCTTATTTTTCATTTGGCATTATTCAGGTAAAACTATAAAACACTTATAAAAATATTTTTACCATAATTCTCAAATTTATACTTCAGTTCAGCACTTTTGGCTCATCAATATCATTTCCAATAATGTATTCTAAAAATATTACAAAAATACTTCCACAGTGGTGAATATTGAAATTTTGTATTGGTTTTGAAATAGCGGTATAGTACATTAAACATGAGTATATTCTTTAATATATTGAAAACTAAAAACTTACTGTACTTTATCTTTGATTCTGTCCTGGGTTGTGACTGCTCTGATCAGTGGACACTGACACTTTGCCAGTTTTTTGAGAATTATCATGAAGATAACAAATGGAAAAGCCTTGAAATCACTTGAAGCAAGATCATCTTATCCCAGTTTCCCTACTGCCTCGTACAAGTCATAAGACATGTCAGCATATACTTACTATATCATCTGGCCCAGTCTGGCATTGCATATTATGTTAATGCTTAAGAAATTATCTAGCTATATCTCACAGTAATAGTGTCAAACAGTAGACTATACAAGAAAATGCTTACAAAGTTGGTGATAGGAAAAAGGATGAGGCAGATGCCAGCAGGGTATGTTAGAAAGAGAGATTATTATTACTGTAAAAATTTTTATAGCATTGGGCATTTTGTTTCATTGTATTATACTTTTACTAGAAATGCATAGGAATTAAAATGCAAAATAAAGCATGATGACAATATTATATATATATATATATATATATATATATATATATAAATTTTATTTTATTTTATATTTTTGTGGAACTGGGGATCGAACTCAGGCCCTTGTGCTTGCCAGGGCAGAACACTAGAATTTTGATGTATCATGGTCTTGCATTACTTAATGCCTTAACATTCTCTAAATACAGGAAGCTTTGCATTTTTCCTTGTATTTTGCGAGTCTTTTATAATATTTGAATGATCAGTAAGTTAATATTGAGTGACTTGGTAAAACATTTCTTGAAATTCAATTGGAATCTGAGAATAAATTCCTTGCTGAGCAGATCTGCTCTTGAAAGAAATGTACAAATTCAGAACATCAGGTTTGCATTTCTAATCATTCTCCATACCCCATACAGCATGTATAATGAAGGATGATTACACAGTAACCAGTAACACAGCTGGGAGGTGTTCTCTGAATAAGATTTTTGTTCTCTTTTCATTTCAAAACAGCTTTTATTTCCATGACATCTTGCATAGAGCAGATGGTCTCAAAAGTTAAATTTGACCATGAATACTACATTTGCTATCATGGTACTAGGGAAGGAAGATTACAAACAAGAAGAACTTCCTTTTAAATAATTTCATTCATTTTTCTCATTTTACTTTTATATTATATGTATGTGTTTTCATTTCGTGAAGAAGGTATTTAGCAAATATGGTTTGTTTCTGTTTTATAACAGATTCTTGCTTCATTTTATTTCTGACCATTCAAATTCAAACAAGTATGCATCTCAAGAATCATTAATATGCATAGGGCAATACAGTTGTATCACCAGTATAGAAAAAGGGAAAGAAAAGTTTTCCTTATTGTTTTCCAACTCGTGGATCAATATAAGCAGATGTTCTGTTCTTCACTTGTCAAGAAAATTAGCACTTTTGTAGGAGGTACTCAGAGTTGAAATATCTTCCAGTCATTGAAAAAATAGATCTCAGCATGGCAGTGAGCTATAGAAGACAAACACTTTGAAATGAGATTGTTCCCTGAAAACTATTCATTCTTCATAAGATTTTATATTATATCTAGCTATCACTTTAAAATTGATAGACATTGTTCTGGCTTCCATTGATTGGTTTTATTTATAGTGAATGCTACAAGAAAGAAATGAGGAATAATTGAAAAATGCATAAAATCTGAAAATAGAGCACAAAGGAGAAAAACCTGTCAATTACACAGTGAATTTAATAACTCAAACTCATTTTGCCTAAATAATCAGGATACAACTGTACAGCTTTCTTGGTTGACTTCTTTACTTTACCCACCACTTGTCCTACAGCTTTATTCTGTTGGTGTTGAGAATTCCCCACAGCAGATATAGCACAGTATCTTAACCAAGACCTCAGTTACTCAGCTTTAAATTTTTTTTAAGTGTATGTAGTACAGTGTCTGCAGGGTCTTACTACACAGATCAGACTCATAGTGATCCTCCTGTTTTCAGCCTCCCAAGCCATGGGATTATAGGTGTGTGCCACTACGTCCAGTCTCAATCACTCCAGGAATCAAACCCTGATCCCTGCATCTGCCTAAGCAGGCACTTTAATCTGTGAGCTATCTGGCCAGCTCCAACAATTTTCTATCTTTTTTTTTTTTTTTTTTTTTTTTTTTTTTTTTGTGGGACCAGGAATTGAACTCAGGCTTTTGTGCTTGCCAGGCAAGAACTTATTCTACTGAGCTGACATGGCTCTGCTTATACTAAAGTGGATTAAAATTCATATTCTTATCACTATGATCAAATAATGTAAGTTAATGAAATAAATGGAACCCAGGTTTCAAAGTGTTCTTGAGCAGAGAAGGTCAATTAACGCTCATAGGTAATTTTAGCTTTGGTTGACTTTCAGATGTAAGTGAAGCTTAAGTTGGGTCCTAAACATCAAAGAAAAATAAAAAGCAAGTTTAATCATTGAGAAGTTCCCACCTAACTTGACAAATTGTGCAGATTCCAGAGGAGTATAAAGTACAACTATAACTAACTGCTACATAACTAACTGTTTACATCTACAAAGGTTCCAAAAGTCTAGTATGTTCAAAAGACTGCTGGGAGGTGACTGGGTCGTGAGAGTACTGAACCAACCAGTTCATATGCCTGCGATTAAGGACTGGGCTAACAAGTGGGACACCATGGTCCTTACATAGAGGGATGTGTGTCCCTTCCCAGGTCTTCCTTCTCCCTCTCTGCTTCCTGAATTCCATGCATTGAGCCCATGTTTCTGTGTCAAGTCCTGTGCAATCCTAGTTCTGCCATGAAACAGCTGACCAAGGATAAGAATTGTGAACCTAAAATATTCTCTCCTCCTCTAAAAGATGATTATTGGGTATTTTGACCCAGAGAAAATGAATAAGACAACAATAAAAACTATGTTATGTTCTAGTTTTTCTTCTAGACACAAAATGTTTTCATTTTAGTGATTTCTGATTATGTACATACTTGTCCATGAAAGAAACTATGAAACTTTTTTAAAAAAATCTTCTTTTTGTTTTTTATAATGGGGCTCAAACACAGACCTCCTGCATGCTAAGAAAGAACTGTTGTTAAGTTGCCTCTTAAATAGCTGTGAACATAGGTGGGTGTCAGCAACAGGCTATAAAAGTACTGCTTTTTTATCTCTGTTTACTTTTTCAATAAAAGAAGCACGCAAGGATTAAAAATTCATGTCCAGAATGTCCTTAAGACTGTTTTTATAGTAAAAACTCTACCAAATTAACTATGACTTGTATTTACTCATAAGAGGAAGAGATTCACAGCTGCAACTTCTGTATTTATTTTGACTAATTTATGTAGTGTTACTCAACATACTTAAGGCAGGAGAACAAAGGTATTCTAAACTATTCAGAAAAAAATTGCCCTTCTAGAAAAGACCTCCACAAAGTATAATACCTTGCCAAATTCTGACTTTAACATCTAGCTTTGCCTTACATTGGTTAATTTTTAAATGCGGTATCTTTATCTAAAAACTACACAGTAATAATCATTGTTACTTTGTAGCTTAGCTGTACATTCGCCCTGAATGACTTGTTTATTTATGGAATAAAAATCTCCAATGTATTGAATGTCTATCACCTCCCAGAAGCCATTCTCTGCTCTTTGTCTAAATGCCTAAATACCCCTCACTGGATGGAATTCATAAACAGAAGAAAAAGAATATCAGTAATCTAAATGTTATACATATGAAAATGTTCTTCCTGGGCTATTACCAACGTAGTATCAGCATACACAACATGAAACATTAATATCCATGACAAGGGAAAAAAATAGTATCACGGTAGACAAGTCATTGCAGGAGAAAAGAACTTAAAACTCAAGGAAAGAGCATAACACAAAAAATAAGGTATTCACATGAATAGAAATTAGGAGTAGAAATAATCAGATTCAGAGAGTAAAGTGTGCTATACTAAATTTTTTGTGATAATATGAAAAGAAGGGTTAGAAAAAGTTAACACTCTTTGAATTCATAACTTTTAACATTTGTAGTATTAATGAAATAAATGATATTGTAAATTAAAATCATACTCATATTCTAATTATTTTACAGAAGTGAGGTAGTGAAGTTGTGTTCTTTGTATAACTAAAAATTAGTTTAAAATTTATTAAATTAGTATTGCAAAGTACAATGCCAAAAAGAGAAATAATAAAAATAGTATGCAATGAATTAAAGAAAAACTTGACGTTTCAGGATGTTTCTCAGCTATGCAGAGTCAAGAACTGAGTACGAAACAAAATGCATGAGGGACATTTCTTTCTGGGATTTATAATATAAGCTCTTTAAAAATTACATATCCTCCTAATGTGGAGATGTATCGAGCTTTATTTTTAATGTTCAATTTTAATATAATGGAGTAAAAACATTACTTGTGTACATGACAAAGATACACTGAAATATGGCCAGGTCAAACTCATATCAGCTGTGTAATTTGTTTTCAAAGCTATAAATCATGTAGAATATTTCAGTTCTGCAGC
Organism: Octodon degus; assembly: GCF_000260255.1. NCBI lineage: Eukaryota > Metazoa > Chordata > Mammalia > Rodentia > Octodontidae > Octodon > Octodon degus. Next base: position 9,687,301 of record NW_004524691.1, on the reverse strand, counting down.
TTTGACCTTGTGCAGTATCACAATCCAGGTTGAGTTTGCCTCTGAGATGGAGTCATGCTCTGTGAGTTTCTTTGGTTACATATTTCACTTTGCTTTATGGTACAACCAGGAGAGGGAACTCACTTATTTGTGCAGCATTTTGTAAGTGTGTAATTACTTCGAAGTAAAATATTTAAAATTCTAACAATGAGAAACACTTATTCACACAATACTTGTATTTTATGCCTAGCTCAAAAATACTGACTTTTTCTTGAAATTTTCAAGAAAAATATCTTTAATTTTAAAATAATTTTATTGAGAAACAAATAGCAATGAGATAGTTTCAAAACTGATTAATAAGACAGTTTCAATAATTGATACATTGCATATTGTTGTCTCAGTGGTTATTCATTATACAAGATATAGACATGGCATCTCATCCACAAACACTATTAGAACAAATCTTATTCACTGAATTAAGAGAATATTGCTATATATCTATCCTAACTATTTTGAATATACAGATACAAAATTATCATTCATTTGTATCCCCTTTTTTGTTTATTCCATTGTCACTTAAACATTGTAGGCCCATGAATTCAGCAAAATATTCCAATATAGTCCAGTAGTCCATAATAGTAGTGGGTCATCTAGTAGGACTGTCAATGTCTGAGATTGTTGACCTGACTGAGACTTTTTTTTCTGAACCAGGGATTGAACTCAGGTCCTTGCATTGCCAGGGAAGTGCTTATTCTACTTAGCCATCTCCCTGGTCCAGACCTGAGCCCTTTACAGCCTAGCATACCAAAATGGCTTCACTCCTTATACCTCATTTTTATAACTTTCTGCTAGATGGTTAAGACCAAGATAAAGCAAGACCTATACAACAAGAAACATAACTTTTGTATCTGATAAGGTCAGTCAAGTCCTCTCAGGATTTATCCTGAAACCCTGTACCACACTTTGTAGATCCTTTGTCAGTGTCAGTCATGTGGATGTATCATGGCCATTGCTTGACCAATTTGCTCTCTGTGAAAGCTTGAGAGGAGTTTTTCTCCTTGTAACTTTCCTCATGCACACTATACATCATCAACCACATTTCTCTGTGGCCTCATAATCTCCCTGATCAGAAAGTTGGGGACACAAATGAGTTACTTGATGTTACAGTATAGATTATCCTATGTCCTGAGTCTTCACTGACCTTTAAAGGCTAGGGCCAAAATGTTGGCTGTCCTTGCAGCCCTCCTTTTTCTCTAATTTTTGGTCTGCAAACTTAGATTGTTAACCCTCCAGAAGAGAGGCTTATTATTACCCTAAAACATATGCAGTTGGGTTTAACCTCACTATCTGGCTGAATATCAAACATCTTAGGCATAACATAGAACAGGTATTTTCTATCAAGTATTATTATGTTAAACTTTAAGTCCCTACAGAATATGAAGAAAATTGTTTTAAAAGTTTAAGAGTATGAATATACAACTACATATTTTTACACAAAAATTTAGAAATCTAAGCATATACAGCATTGTAGCAGGACAGTAGCTGTGACATTTTTTTTTTCTTCTTGTCTGTATAAGAAAAATATCCTTGAAGCAAAGACTTAAGAACTGGACAGCTAAAAAAGTATCAAAAAGTTAATCATATATTTTACTTTTTTATTTACTTATTTATTATATGACTTGATGTCCATATTTTGAAGTTATTGTTAGCAAGTCTATTGACTTTGATTATATTAATTATTTAAAGTTATATTATGGGGCTGGGGAATGGCTCAGTGGAATAACCACTTCGCTGGCAAGCACAAGAGCCTGAGTTCAATCCCCAGTCCTACCAAAAAAATAAAGAAAAGAAAAGAAAGAAAATAGGAAATTTGGGGCTGGGGAGATGGAGTGGAATAAGTGCTTCCCTGGCAAGTGCAAGGGCCTGAGTTCAATCCCTGGTTCTGCAAATAAATACATAAATAAATAAATAAATAAATAAATAAATAAAGTTATATTATGAAGAGAACTAAAGAAAAATTTACATTCATTAATACAGCATGAAAACTAAGCCGTAAAGTCTAGAAATAAAATTTAATACTTTAAAAAATATTAATAATGACATGTAGAGCACATGCTGCAAATTAAATATTAAATTACTGTAGCTAATGCAATTATCACTAAATCTTAATAAGTAATATAAATGTATTATAAAATAAAATAATAACACAAAAACATTTGACATAACACTAATTTTAAAATTTAGAGGCCATGGAGATAGCTCAGTGGCATACGATCTTACTTGGCAAGTACAAGGTCTTGAGTTCAACCCTTGGTGACCCTACTGAAAAAAAAAAAGACAGAGAGAATTTAGAAAAAAAATTAATTGCTAGTCAAATTAAAAACTTAAGAAAACTTTATGTAGGTATTGAAGTTACATAATTTAAAACTTACCTCAATAATGAGGTAATGAGGTACACACAGAGATCAAAAGAGTTCATACCAGGGGCTGGGGAGATGGCTCAGTGGAATAAGCACTTCCCTGGCAAGTGCAAGGGTCTGAGTTCAATCCCCAGTCCTGCCAAAACAACAACAACAACAAAAAAAGTTAAAAAAAATATATCCCACATCAACAGTTAATTAAAAATGTAACCCACATAGCTTGATGCTTGACAGACTATGTTCTTTTTTCTAACTATATATTATTTGTGATCAAATTTAGAAATTTCTTTTCTTTGTTCTTTAATAGCAAATTTACCCTTTAAAACACTTCTGAAATATATATTTCTGTCATTATTACATTTTTCTTCATATACTCAGAAAGACCAGCAATCATTAAGGCTTAGTTTGATTTGGTTTTCTATCATAAGTGTCATGTGTAAAAATTACTTTACAGCATAACTATAAATTATGTCAATATGATTAAAGTAGCAGTGTTTGGAGTTTTTTTTTTTTTCCTATAAATAGTGTTCTTTAGTATCTCAGAAGTTCTGTAAATGACATTTACCCTATCAAAGTAATAAAAAGTAATCATATGCTGGTAATTTACAGCTCACAAGAAAATATGGTATATTCTAAATTAAGTTAGAGCTGAACTTTTCCACGTTCTTTTTTCCATAAAAATGGTTCTCATATAAGAGTGGTTGCTGTGTAAGAGATTAGTATTCACAAGTGCCGTTGTGCTTACTTAGCTGCCTCAGCACTTTCGTACTAAAGTTAAAAATAAAAAGCAATAAAAAGCAAATGAGACTGTTGAGGAGGTGCAGCTGGTCACTATTATGGAACCACAGTGCAAGCAGCATTATGCGCACTGTATTTCTGGCAAAATACTGTGGGGTTTGGGGTTTTTTGCAAGTGTCCTGACTCCCGAATCTCTGATTCTGAAAGTCAGGCAGTTCTAGGATTAAAAGTATCTGTGTTAAAAATTGTTTTCATGTTACTGAGATGTCTTAAATAGTTTGAAATTTACTTGCTTGGAAACAACAGTGTATAAAAGCTTTAGAATCTGTGATTACTTATTGATAACTTCATTTCTGCAATGAAGAAAATTATATCTACAATGCTGATTTTACACACACTGAGACAAGAACTACATTTAATTGAAAATCATTTCCTTTGAAATTATTTCTAACCCTAGGTCAACAGTTTCATATACTTTTCTTGCCAGAGGGTAAATCTTAGTTGCCTAATCAGATTACATTATCTAGGTAAAACTTGGAAGCCACTAAACACTTAACCCTCGTGTGGTTAAATTAGCAGGCAGAATATTAGACTATAAATAAAACTGGCTATTAAGCTATTTTAAAAATAGGACCCTTAACATAGTTATTCTGATCGTAAATTGAGAATAAAAGCAATCTATATCAAGATTTTCTTTAAAAATGCATAATATTTCATTTTTAAATAAGACTATTTGAAGAAAACACATGAAGTATTAGAAAACTAATGCAGCACAATTATTTTGAAGCACTAATACATCTGCAAAATGATAAGTACATGATAGATACATTCACAAACACACTCTAGATATATCTTATGAAGCCAGTACTACTATGTCACTTCCAAGGGAATGAACTCACCTTTTGATATTTATTCCATTGAGTATAACTCAAAACCATAGACATCATCTATAAAACCAACCTGAGGAGATTCTCAATGGGGAACCATTGAAGGAGACACACTAGATGCCCCATCACTCATGGAAACAACATGAGATAAATACTCAAAGTTTTGTTTTTGTTAGTAGATCTTAGAAGTGGTATCCAAAAATCTCACAAACCTATAAATATCAAGGGGAAAAGTGAAAATAACTTCCTGATGTATTTTATAAAGCATCAAGAGAATATCAGTTTAGCAATCCAGAAAACACTGTGGCAAGAACTATAAGAATAGAGAATAGCACAGGAAATCCTGGGCCCCACCTTTATTCACACAAACAAGTCCTTAGTGGAGAAGCAAAATTCCGGCCCTGTCTGAGTGGAATCAGAAAGGACAAAGTGGGGATTTTGGACTGTCATCACTTATCATGGGGTAGAGGATAGTAGGAAAAAAGGAGATAAAAAAGCCACTCATTCCCTTCCCTGCTCATTAGGGAACAGCATATAGGGTGAGGGGACATCAATTCTCCTCATATTATAAGCACCTATCGCTGTCTTCGTATGGGATGATGCAGAGCAGGATGTAGTGGAAAGTGAAGATTAGCCCTTCACCAAGACACAGGTCCAGCACCAATGGAGTCACACTAGTGGCTACTGGAGGAGCAGTAAGTGTGCTACGTTGGTACAGTGAAAGCCTAATGTAGAATTGGATATGTTCCCAGCAGCAATACAAAACTCTTGAACTTAGTTGTCACAAAGCTAAGTGGGGAAGCTGAAATTGTGCTTATGCCTAGTAATAGGGGGGCAGCAACCCTCTTTCCCTGCAAGGTGGTATAAAGCCAGATCAGATTGCTTAAATAATCTTTGTATTATCATAACTTCAAATTCCAGTCTATATGCTTTAAATAAAAATCACTTACCATTTAAAAAATTAGGAAAATCTCCAAGTAAATGAAAAAAGAAAATTTTAAATGCATAAAAATGCAAGAAATTTTAGAAATATTAAAAAATGTGACAAACATTTAAAAGGTAATATTATTAAATTGCTTCAATGATCAATTAAAACATACTTGAAATGATGAAAAATATATTTTCACTAAGATGTAAAAGACATATAAAAGATAAAAATAAAATTTTCTGCACAAAAATAAAATTAAAAATCAAAAAACAAAATTGATTCTAGAATAAAAAGATGAAGAAAGTACATATGGAAATGAAAGATAGAATTTAAAAAGTTATGCATTATACATTATAAAGAGATTATGGTGGGACCAGGGAGATAGCTCAGTAGAATAACCACTTGCCTGACAAGCACAGGGTCCTTAGTTCAATTCCTGGTTCCACAAAAAAAAAAAAAAAAGAAAAAGAAAAAGAAAATAAAGATAAAAAGAGATTATGGAAGGGGAATTTAACAGATTCTAAGAGGCCTTCATGACCATAAAAGATCTATGTCATTATGATACATGAAATGACAATTAATAGATGAAAAATTCATGAATAGCTAAATATTTCCAAAATTTTTGGAAGGATATAAATATAGGAAAACAAGAACCTGTGCAAAACCCTAATTATAATAAACACATCAGGGGCACAAGCAGAAATCTTATACCAAAACATTCTGTAATCAAAATTCTGTGATAGTTCTATGGAAGAAAAATATTTAAATCATTGAAAGAGTATTGGAAACTCACTTACAAGGGAGAAACAATTCAGCCACTGACTTTTTCACTATGATCTGTGAGGCCAGAGGAAGTAATACAGCATTTTTCAAGTCCTAAAAAGAAGGCACTGGCATTCCAGACTCCTACATCATTTTAAAATATCCTTTAGGAATGGTTAGGAAATCAAATATTTTCAGAAAAGAAAAATTATGAGAATTATCCACCAACTCATCTATGCTCAAAGACTATTAAAAAAGAAAACTAGGACTATGAGAAAGTAACAAACAGAAAAAGTAAATATAAAAGCTTCCATAGGTTTTCCTTATTTTATGTTTTTTAAACATTGTTTGCTCATTAATACAAAATTTTATGGTGGGTTCATAAATGTAGAAGGAGGAACTATTTAAGATAAATGAATAAATAAATGAGGGCCAGCCAGATAGCTCAGCAGACTAAAACACCTGCTCAGGCAGAGCACAGGGGTCAGGGTTTGATTCTAGGCGTGCCATGCTGGCCTTACCCTCGGGACATGTTGAAGTGCCAATTGAGACTAGGTAGTGGTGGGGCTTGCCTGTAATTCCAGTGCTTGGGAGGCTGAAAACAGGAGAATCACTATGAGTCCAATCTGTAGTAAGACCCTGTAGACCCTGTACAAAACACATAAAAAGATAAATAAATAAATAAAGGATTGTTCATAAAGGTAAACTTTTTGCATTTCAATCAAACTGAAATTATAACACCAACAATTTCTACTATGTCATAGTTGTATATATGCACTAT
>NW_004524691.1:9672921-9680660 GCF_000260255.1 Octodon degus | reverse complement strand
AACAAAACCTTAATATATAAATAATTATATTAAATATAAATGGTCTTAATAAATTAATTAATAGAGAAAAATTGACATAAAATATGACAACATGCATACTGATTACCTGAAACTCACCTAAATATGAAAACATAGGCAGGTTAAATGTAAATAAACAGAAAAAAAATCATGCAAGCAAAACTGCTATATTTTTGCAGCAAAATAAATTAGTCAACACAGAAAATATTTCATGTAGTAATCAACAGTTCAGTCTAGCAAAAATATATGAAAATTCTACATGTGTATGACTTACATATCTGAGTTACAAAATCTAATAAGGAAAAACAGATAGAGCTTTTCAAAAATTAAATACATTTGATTAAGCTTGATTTCATGTCTTGATCTCAAGAATTTATTTAAGAGCTAAATAAACATCTGGCAAGAATAGGAGAAGGCCATAAGAGTGCTCTGGACAAACTTCATCTATTATTCTACTGTTTCTGTGTGTATTTCATGTATGTTTTAACCATCTCAACAGAAACTAAGAACAGAGATTAGACTATGCATTAAATAATTCTCGAGAATCTTCATGTTTAATGATGCAAATTTATCATGACAGACATGAGAAAGCCACAAAGTTTCAGAAGGCTTTATATCGAAAGAAGAAATGTTTGACAGAGACAGGGAAAAAAATGAAAGTTGTCAGAATCCTCAAATTCCACAGGCAAGCAACAGGCTTATAAAATCATTCAGCTGCAAAAATATGTCACTTTTCCAGGAAAAAGACATATCTCTCCCAAGGCAGAACCTCAGGTCCAGAGGACAGAATTATGAGCCAGAGGGTAGATCCTGGAGCCAGACAGAATTTTTCCCAGTCCTTGAAATGTCTTTGAGTTTTCATTGCTGAATTTCAAAATTTGGGCCAGTAACACTGTATTATTTTTATGAACCAGAATTGTTTGAACAGGAATGATAGTGGCATTATGCTTTCCCCATATCTGTAGTTTGGATGAGGATGCCCCAAAGGGCTATACGATGAAACCTCAGACCCTGAATGGTCCCATCAGTAGATATTATATATTTAGAATATGAGACTTTACTAAATAAATAAATAAATAAATAAATAAATTCAAAAAAAGGGGCCAGGGAGATGGCTCAGTAGAATAAGCGCTTCCCTGGCAAGTGCAAGGGCCTGAGTTCAATCCCCACTTCTGCCACAAAAAAAATTAAAAATAAATAAAAATAAAAAATAGAATATAGGACTTTATGGAAGTATCCTAAATTATAGGTACTGTGCCCTTAAAGGCTTGAGGGCCTCTGGTCTTGTTCTCTAAATCCTATGGTGCCCTATGGCTCTTCATGCAAGCAGCTTTCTTCCATTCTCATCAGTTGCATCTCACCAGAACCCCAAACAATGGATATTTCTGATCTTGCCTTGTCATCTGGATAGTCATGCACCACAATTAAGTATTTCATCTCATAGTTATCTGAGATATTTTATCATAGGTACAAGAAACTAGTAAACCGTTATGCTTTAGAAACAGATGATACATCTTTGTTAACATTTTTGAAAAATTCGTAGGTCAACAGGAATCTTGTCCAGTGATAAATGACACTCATGGTCTCAGTGATGCCTCCGTTGAGTTGTACAGAAGACAAAGGCAAACATCTGATACACGTCGTAGAAAAGGCAGTAGGAAGAAGGGGTCGGAAGGGGGTCAGAGAGGAGCCTCCGGGAGGAGGGAGGACTGCAGGCATGAATACGGGAATGCCGTTGCCATGGAAACAGATTCTCCCCTACTCTTCGCAAAGGGCGTGCTGTCTAGCTGACCCTTTACTTTTACTCCAACGAAACTGATTCCACATCTTACTTTCCATGAATGTGAGAGGATAAATTTTTGTTGCTAGAAACAACAAAATGTGTGTAGATCTGTTAGAGAGCCTTAGGGAATGAATATAATGCCATCATCTAGCAGGAACTAACTGATATTGACAAGGCACCTGACCTGGAAACACCAGAAAAAAGATTTTTCAATTTGTTCACAAGATAGAAAGTAAGGAAGACCATATCCTAAAGCATACTTCAATTTTTTTTTTTTTTTAATTTTAGGGAAGGGTCTACAGGTGTTCAGGGTCTCACTACTGGATAGGACTCGTAGTGATCCACCTGTTTACAGCCTCCCAAGGGCTGGGATTACAGGTGTGCCCATCATGCCCAGTCTCAATTGCTGTCTCGGCATGCCCTCGGGTCAGGGCTGGCACAGCAGGCCCGGAGATCAAGCTCTGGTCCTTGCGGCTGCTTGCAGGTGATTTAATCCACTGAGCTATTTGGCTGGCCCTTAAATTAAAAAAAAAAAAAAAAAAAAAAAAAAAAAAAAAAAGAAAAAGAAAATTAAAAGAGTGTGCTTGTGTCTTTCCCAATGGGATTTAACTAAAAATTAGAAATACAATGATAAAGAAGCCTGGGGCTCAGCAATAGACACTTCCACAGTACGTGCAGTCCCTGGATTCTTTCAAGCCTGATGATGATGATGATGATGATGATGATGATGATGATGATGATGATGATGATGATAAAGCAAATCTTAAAAATGGTAATTAAAAGGTACACAATTTACCCATAAGCAAACCAAGTTTTAGGGGCACCATTAAACAATGGGAAAGATGAAATTTGAGTACATACATTAGTAAAGAGATAAATAATCATCCAGATTAATCTAAGTAATGATCTAATCTCTCACTCCAGTTTACTAGAAAAAGAAGAGTACATAAACTCAAAATAAATAGGAGTAAAATCATAAAGAATCAATGAATTCTAAAATGGAAAACAAGAAAAAAAGAGAGAGATCTTTGAAAAGATCAATAAAATTGGCAAATATCTAACACCACTCAGAGATAAAAAGGAAAATAAATAAATTCCCCAAATCAGAAATCAATTACATATAAAATATATTTTAAAATAATATTAAAATGTTGCACACATAACTTTGACATCTTAGGTGAAACGGACTGATTCTTTGAGCAGCACAATCTGCCACATATGGCTTGTAACAGAAGCACTAAATCTTCCAAAGAAAATGGATTTGTGATTAATAGAAAGTATCCAATAATATGAATAGAAAAGCAAAAATTTGACATGCCTAGATGCCTTAACTTGGGAGTTCTGCCTGATATTGGCTAGAATACTCAGAAACAGCATTGCTAATATGTTGTCTGAAAACATAAAAAATATTACAGCTATCTGAAAAGAAATGAACCATTTCTTGTAACGTGAAATGCACAATTACTATGACACAGACATGGCACCATTAGACATTTATCCTACAATAATGAAAATGTATATTCAAACACAGACAAAAAATAGATGTGAGCATGGATGTGTATCATTGCTTTAGTCACAATAAGAGAGAATGAGGCAAAAACAAAGACGCAAAGAGAAATTCTTCTATGAGTAGATTGTTAAACCATCGGGCATGTATATTGTGACTACTATTGAAAAATTCAAACAATTGACACATGGAATGATATGGAATACTTTCTAGTATCACCCTATGCTAAAGAAAATTCATTAAGGTTACAAAGTGTATAATTTATATAATAATCTTGACATAATGTTCTTATAAATAGATATACAATGTTCCAGAAATGCCAAGAGACAAAGTAGCAGGAAAGAAGTGGGTGTATCTATTAAAGAGCAATGGGAAAGATTTCTACAAAAGAAATGTTCTGTATGGACAACAAATAAAATACTTTCTTCCTCATAATATTGATCTTGACTTCAATAATATCACCATACAGTTAAACTGTATTAAAGAATATACTATTTTCCACTGTATTGTTTCATTTAGATTCACCATATTACAGCTCGCCCATCAATGGGTAGCTCCTAATTAAATATTTAATGAAAATGTTTTGAATTTCATAGTGGAGACAGTTCATAATTCTTATAACACATAAAATTTATTTTGTTAAGAATCTAGATATACACTGTTTTTTAAATTGCTACTCAAAAGTTTAAATTATATAATTATTAGATCAAAAGTAAACAGCCAAATAGTGGAGTAACATTATTTGGAGCAACACAAATAAATGTATGCTTCTGTACATTTAAATGAAGTACTTCTGGTGAATTTTCCATAAACTTATGAGGGCTAAAATGCAAGAACTAAAAGTTAGTTTATTAATTATTTTTCCCACTAGATTCAGGAAGAACACCAACCAAATAAATGTCTATGTTTTTAAAGGGACAGGAGCACTAGACACCTCAAAGAGAACCTGAGTTGTAAAGCTAGAGTCTGGTTTTATCTCCTCTCCTTACCGTGCCCCCAAATTTGTTTAGGCTGAAAAGACTCAGGATTCTTCTGAGAAGCATAAGTGGGAGCAGGAGCTGCCTTTCAATCTGAATGAATCCATGGGGTAATTTCTGGACCATGTATTAGCTGTGATAGCAACTTTTTATGTAGGGATGAATTTAGTTCTCCTCATATGAGTCAGATGGGAGACAGTAAGTCTGTATTCACTTTGCCCTTGCTGAGACATAACATCCAACATCTATCTACACCTTGAGAGTTTTCTTTTGCACATAGTTTGAGTCTGCATTTGGCAGATAACAAGGCAGAGGCAGGATTACAGAGTCTCAATTACAGTCTCAGCGTGTCCCAAGCACCGGGATGGTGCAGCAGGCCTGGAGGTTGAAACCCGGTGGGTGTACTCTGCCTGAGCGGGCACTTTAGTCTGCTGAGCTATCAGGCCGGCCCTGACTTCTTATTCTTGATATATTATATTCCTTAGTATATGATAATGTTCCTAAACCTCTGAACACCATCTGTGGGGTGTGTGTGTGTGTGTGTGTGTGTGTGTGTGTGTGTCTGCTGACCTATCTCACTGGCTCTAAAAATCGTCTGTTGATAGCTGATCAACCTGAGCTGCCTTCATTGGAATTGAAAGCTAGGTCAGTTTAAATAGAATCCCTCCTTGTTTCTTCTGTGTCCACGTTGCTATGGTTTATGTGCAGTTGTCCCCCCAAAGCCTCGTGCAGTCATTGGAGTGATTTATACAGTTTGTAATTAATTCATGATCCAATGCTGGGATTAAGGGTGTTGTGCTACACCTACCCTGAGGCAGGTAATCCACATAAAAATAGAAGGAAGGGAAAGAGGCTTGCTGGCTGCCACAGTTGCTACTCCTCCCTTTGCTCTTTGGTTTCCACCACCATGAACAGCTGCCCTCAGCCATGTGCCACTCTGCTTTTGGGCCACCTGAGTATGGACTGAAACCTCCATTAACTGTGCCCTAGAAAACTTTCCTTCCTTAATTCTGGGTGCAGGGTGTTTGGTCCCAGCAACAAATGAAAAGTAACTAAGACACACGTTTTCATTTCCACTGTATCTACTCACTACATATGCTCAGTAGGTAAAGATTTCCTTCTCTATGCTATATCAGAGGTTAATGGAGAGAGAGAGAGAGAGAGAGAGAGAGAGAGAGAGAGAGAGAGAGAGAGAGAGAGAGAATATCATATCATAGTCATCCCTAACCTGCTAAATTGATCTCAGGTAAAATCTGCCTTATGGTGTTTTCAGCAAGTGTCACTTAATAATTTTTTCTTTAACATAAATTTTAAAACTTCTGAAGAACAAATAATGAATGTTATCAATATTCATTGCTCAATAAAAACTATGCAGAACTTCATATATATACCTCATACAGACATGCAGAAGGCATGTATAGACTAGGAAGGTGGACACATATGTATGTACAAAGTTCTTGAGCATTCCACAGGGACACACTGACTTCCAAGCAATTCATCACCAATAATAAAGTCAGAAGTTGGTAGTGCTGCTATTAGATTCAATAATGCAATGAAAGGAGTGTAGAACTCCTTAAAACCTGTCATGCTTATGAATATGCTCCATTACAGCAGAAAACTAAAGATAAAAACACCCAAAAGAGGTTGTAAACATAGAGCTTGAACTGCTTTCTTCGCTGGAGTCATAATGTCGGTAATTCCTCCTAGAAAACAAGTATAAGAAGGTATAGTTTCAGCCACCAAAGAAGCTGCTCGCCCAAAACAAGACTGGGAATTTTGATTAAAGGTCCACAATGTAGACCCAGCAGGCCATTCAGGTGGCTGCCACTTGCTCCAGCACCTCCTGTGATCCGTCGCATAACACGTAGCCCAAAGCACTGCTAAACAACTGAAAGTTCAAAGATCGTTGGGTAAACAGCAGCTCTATCATGCAGGACATTCAAAAGTATTGTTAAGTGCAGCCAAAGAGCTAAAAAAAAAGGTGAGTTCCTCTGTGAAAGGATGAATATATATATATATATATATATATATATATATATATATATATATCTTCTAAAGTACTTTAACCATACTGTAAGCAGAGTTTGGCTTTAGTTTGAGAATTAATATTATCAATAGCTTACTTTGACTGAAAGGATGAGTGATGCTTCTCTGGGTAACTGAGACCATGTGTTTATTCAGCTGCAGAAACCATGTTCACAAGCTTCACTTAGGAGTTTAATACAATAATTGCTTGTCCAGAAAATATATCCATAAACCAATGAATAACATTACAATGTGCTTCAGCAAATTCATAAAAACCAATTTATCCAGAAAACAGCTTGATCATATGGGCAACATTTGTCCCGTTGGGCAATTAATTGGACACCTACAAAATCTGCTTACTTATTGAAAAATAAATTGCCCACCAACGTCTTTTTCTTGCTGCGTCCTAATCCTGAAATTACAATGTAAACTAAATTATTCCTTGAAATGTAACTTTGAGTTAGCAAAAATATCTGAACTATCCAATTGTATATATTATTATATGTGTTAAAATGTTTTGAAACAAATTTAAATTAGTTATTCTTTGAAAATAATTAGCCACAGTAAACAAAAACTGTGTTGAAATCTTTTCTTGATTTAGCTTTTCGTTAGATTCCTCACCAAATAAGTGAACCTCATAGAGCTTAGCTCAAGATGTCACCCCAGAACTTCCTTTTCACTCAGCTTTTGTCCTTTGATTTGACTAAGTACAGGGAAGATCACCCATCAGCTCCCAGTGCTCAGCTGTCTATTTATGTTTAGTCATAATTAGCATACAAATCCCTACAAATAACTTTGAGCCCTTGGAAGAATTGAGGGTTGATGTTAAAGATATTCCAAAACATTAAAAAATGAATGTAAATTTATAGAAGAATGAACAATAATTTCAGGAAGAAAATCTAGAAACCTGATGTGTAAGTAATGCAGGTGAATGACAATGGGAAGACTACTGGATTGATTTAAGAAGCTTTTTCTTGTTTGGAGAACTAGAACTGTTTCAAAACTGTATCATAGCTAGCCTTTGAAATCTATTTCCAGCTTATTTCTTGTGAAAATGTTTTTTTTCCCTTTTATACAGCCCTACAACCAAGTAGAAGGTAATTACTTTGTCAGTTCAAGGAATAAGATCTTCATTTAGGGTTTATGTAGCTATCAAGTATAAATCCTGTTACAGATATGTTTAATATTTATCAACATGTTTGTCACTATACTTAAGTTAGAAAAATGAAGTGAAAATGCAACAAAGACTATATTAAGGAATAGCACTCTTACTCTATCTGCAATTCCTTTCTGAATATTTTGAAGGATCTTAGAATAAAATCAGCACATGCTGCAAGAAAGTGAAAGTCTATGTCCTTAAAATTGAAGATCTTTTACTTCCCATCCAATCATTATGTACCACTGAAGAAAGCCTTTTCTTTTTTTTTTT
>NW_004524691.1:9660590-9672316 GCF_000260255.1 Octodon degus | reverse complement strand
GAGACTATACCAAGATAGTTGTATCTCTAAGAGTCTTCCAAAGTGTTCCACTATTCTTTACCAGTCCTTGGCTAGTAACTTGAGGCCAGATCTTACCCTGAAATTCTGTTATAATACAAATAACAATTGATTTTTTGGTAGGTTCTCAATTTGATGTGAGTTTTAAGACTGATCATAATGATCTCTTATTTTAGCTAAGAAAGACTAGTAAGTCTTAATAATCATGTTGTAATATTATAAATTTAAATAAATGTACTGGGACTTGATTTTATTTTATTTATTTTTATTGAGAAACAAATAGCAATGAGACATAGGAAATAAATTCTTATGATTCTTTTCTCATACATTTTCTCAAATTCTATCAAAAGAAAGGAAAACTCACATAAATATCCTAGCATCTTTCTCCAAAATATCTCAGTTTACATTTGTGCTTTGACGACCACGCTAATTGGCAGTAATAGGAAAGTATCAGTCAATACACAACAGAACACAGCCCTACTCTTCTCTTGCTTTTACTTACAACCAAAAACAGAACATTCAGAATGTAGAACTTGGATCTTTCACTGGAATTTTCTCAGTAGCTACAAATAAGGGAGTTAAAATATTTACAATAATAGCAATGTTTTTGATGTAGTCTTTAATGGGAAATGTTATGAAGGGAATGATTTATCTTGATGTTGGAAGAAACCTCTTTAAATAAGGGCCAGCCAAATAGCTCAGTGGATTAAAGTACCTGCAAGCAGGCACAGGGGCCAGAGGTTTGCTGGTGCCAGCCCCACTCCCGGGGCATGCTGAGAAAGCAATTGAGACTGGGCATGGTGGCACAAATCTGTAATCCCAGTTCTTGGGGGACTGTGAACAGGCAGATCACTATGAGCCTGATCTAGTAGTAAGATCCTGAGCACCTTGTAGACCCTTCTCTAAAAATACAAAAAAAAAAAAAAAAAAAAAAAAAAAAAGAAAAGAAAGAAAGAAAGAAAGAAAGAAAGAAAGAAAGAAAGAAAGCAAGCTCTTTAAATAGTCAATACATTAAAGATATGTACGTGTTCTGTTGTCTATTTGGAGAAAGCCAAAGACCCACACAAAACAAATCATGCAGAAAGACTGCTGTCTTTGATCATCGTGCCAGGCTGGCAGCATCCACTAAGACCTTGCTTGCAATACTCCAAAGTGCTCTTTGGAGGGCTTTAGAAAGTACATTATGGAATCTCAGCAATTTTGTCCAGAATTTGAGATGAGACCTTTGGGAAAACACTGTTATAAATAACATAGGGCACACTGTGGCACTTTTAGGACAGCTCTCAATAAAAGCAGAGGCCATCAAATGAAATCTTTTCTCTTTTTTTTTTCATCTAAATACTTACCCTAGGTAAAACAGTGAGGCTTCTAGGTCAAAATCAAAATTGAGGATATATCAATTGAGATTTCCTAAAATTGACCACAAAAATTGTGGATATCTCATATATCACAGTACAGCCACGGAAAAGAAAAAACATGGCAAGAGCCCAAGTTTCAGAAGACTTATAAATATTTGCAAATATACTTCATCAAGGACCTCTGCCAGTCATTGCCTACTAAAGAAACGAGCTTAATGCAAGATGTACAAATACAGAAGAATGTATAAGACCTCCTTACAAGGCTGCCCACATTTCAGTGTGAAACAGTGCAAAGGGGAAGTCTATACCCTGAGCACCTGAAGGATTCAGCCTGAAGCTTGGAGCTCCCGAGTGTCTTGCAAGTCTGTTTCAGGAGGTTGAAGGGTCTGGATGGAGCAATGAAGGTGCAGGCTGGAGGTACAGACTGAGCTGCCCTGAAGGAGTGGAGGCAGTTCTTCCATCTTCATTTTCCTTCCCTTTTATACAACCATGGTAACAATCTTCCCTAGAGTGGGTTTTCCACATGCATAACTGCATGGAATCAATTTAACTGGATGCTTCTTATGCTGAACCAACCGATTAAAGAGCATATATCCTGGGAAGAAACTGTGAATAAACTCTGATGAGACTTTCCTAATTACAAAGATGAAGTAAAATTTTATCTTACTGGGCAGAGATGGCTAGGATGGTGTTAGGATTTTAACTTTTCAACCTGAAGAAATCTGAATCTTTAATGACAACAACAAACATTTTGTACAAACTTTATGAAAGAAATATTCAAGGTTCATTTTTGGAGATTTTTTTCATTCTCTCACTTAAATTTACATGATCAGCCAATGTGACATAATTAAGCTTCCTTATCCAATCACAATTATTATATGAATTTTTCTTCTAATTTTAATTCTGCCCTTAATTCATGATGACATAAATATGTGCTAAAGAAGCTCATGAAATGTATTCACTCATATTTCACTTAATGTCACCGTTGTTTCTCAAGGACACTTGGAAGTAGTTCTCACCTGGTCAAAAGCTGGGGATATTTGGCGGCTGGGGAGATGGCTCAGTGGAATAAGCACTTCCCTGGCAAGCACAAGGGCCTGAGTTCAATCACTGGTTCCGCAAAAAAAAGCACTGTGGAGAGGGGACTATATATATTAATTTTTAATTACTTATTTATTTGGCACAGGGTCTAGCTATACAACTAAGATTCTTAGTGATTCTCCTATATCAGCATCTCCAGCCCTGGCATTAGAGGATTGTGCCACCACCTCTAGTTTTGGTGACTAGCTCAGTGCAAGGCTAGCACAGCATGTAGTACCAGGGATCTACCCTGAGTCCTTGTGCTGGCCAGGCAGGTGCTTAGACTGCCAAGCTGTCTCCCCAGCCCAGTCTGGAAAATATTTTAGAACATCATGAACATCATATATTTCTAACAAATTGTATGATAGGGTTTTTCAATTCTAATATTCTAATTAGGTATTCCAATTCTTTAATATTTTAAATTTTTGATAGATTTACATAACATTTATTTTGTTTTCAATAAAATGAACATAATTGTTATAAAGTACAGAAATAACAATCACCTGAAAATTTCTTTTTTAATTTGTATTAAATATTTCTCATACGTTTCTCATATGCCTGTTTTTACTATGTCTTAATTATTATAATAATTTTATACATGAAAGATTTAATGAATAGACTTTTTGAAAAAGATAAGTTCTGCCTAAAGAGTATGGAAATACATCTGTCATATATTTGTTTATGCACATAATTCAAGCTAAGGTTTCTATACTTTAATTACCAATAATTCCGAATTTTCTGAATGTATATTTTATATGTTTAGATATTAATTTATATTTTTTAACATTCTAAAATTTTCAAAACTGTATAAATAAATTTCACATGCTCTTTGTTCAAATTCAACAAGTTACACAATGCCAATTTAGAGCGTAATACGTTATAAATCTAATTTCTAAAATTAAAATAGTTCTTTGAAGAATGTTGGGTTATGATGTTTAGAATGGGATACATCAATCCAACACTTCAACCTGTAGCATAAATTCGTCATTTTTTACAAAATTTCCCACAGCAAATTTATTTTTGTTTACCTAGAAAGAGACAGATGGACACAAACATGCAGACTTCTTGGCTCACCTACTGTCTTGTAAGTTGAAAATTTCTTCAGTATTATTTGGCCTTTCCCAACATTTGGAATGCCAGTTATTTTATTTTGATATGGTTTATTTTTTCCTTCATTAGTTGTTTCAGGCTGTACATTCTGGCTACAATAATATAAAATTACTCATTGTTATCAGAGTATCTCATGTTCAAGATCAAAATTGCTGTTGATTTTATATTAACTTTGATCATTTGGAAGAAATATTTTTCTAATTCTATATTTTAGTTACTTTAATTCTTATCATAATAATTAATTGATTCATTCCGAAGCATGTAAGATTTTGTAGATATACTCTTCATGTAAATACTGAGATGCTAGAATTTTTAAAGTTTATAGTAGATGAGACTATTTCCCATGAATTGCACACTGATTTTCTAAATACTGGTCAGAACACTAAAATAAGGCATTGTCGAAATAGAAAATAAATATAAAATAGCTCAATTTTTTGAAAAGTAGTAAAATATTATTTAGGTTATTCAGTATGTTATAGATAACTATTTTCAAGTTTCAATTTCTGTGGCAAAATGTATGTTGGAGAACAGAAGTTTCAGAGTGTTAACTGGACCTTTTAATTTGACACATTCCATTTGATATTTTAGAAGTAAAATAACTACATACTTTTAAGAGTATTACAGATCCAACCCAAGCCCAGGCCCGGTGAGTGTGTGGGAGAGCTTCCGGCTACCCTGCACTGTCAGGACCTGTCTGGTCCAAGCCCATACAGCATGGATGAGACCCGCTTCCACCCCCTTGAGACCCACCCCACCACTCCGCAGCCTCACCCTGACCCTACTTGGCTAGTGACAATTTCTGCTGCATTCTTGGGACCCCCAGGTCCAGGCCTTTTGCTCAGGCCTGGTGAGTGTGTGGGAGAGCTTCCCTTTCCCCCCTACTCCAACTTATCCCCTTCAGACTCAGCTCAGGCCTGGCATATGGGGCTGGGGTGAAACCCTGCAACTGCAATCGCTGCAGAGAGAGTAGGGGACAGAACCATCCAGCTAGTCCAGGGGCAGAACATCTTCCCAGAGGAGTACATGATCACTCCCAAGGGAGGCAGCAGGAAGGAGCTGAGCACAGCAACCAGACCTGAGCCAGGCACAATTAGATAAATTCAAACTTTGTAGATATGCACCTGAATTGCAATAGGTGCTAAGGTTATAACTGCACCAAAGCTCTACAACAAAGGACAGAAGACAGTGCTATACAAAATGACAGTGAGAAAGCAAAATGTAATATCAGATCCCAAGCCCACCAATAACAAGTACACAGGATGCCAACACAGAATAATTGGGAATCAAACAGCTGAAATCAATGAATCAAGAGCTTCTGAAATAAAGAAACAACTGCAGAAAGGCATAGAGGAACCCAGATTGGAAATGAAAAAAGAAATCCCTGAATTAATAGCATCTGCAGAAAGAAATCAAATGCAGAAACATATGGAAAAACCTAATGCCCACACAGAACAAGTGCAGAGGACACCAGCTCAGTTGAAATGTATGAACTAATAGCGTCGAAAGTAAATAAACAATAACGCAAAGTTATAGAGGAACTCAGAGCAGAATTACTTACTGAAATAAAAAAGTATTCTCTGAACTCAGCATCTGTAGTAAAGAATCAAATACAGAAACACAGGTAGGAAACCCAATCTGAAAAAACCCTGCAGTAAAAGAGTTAATAACTGCTTCTAAAGAAGACATTGATAAAAATACAAAAGAGATTAGAAAAATGATGGATTCCTTGAATGAGCAATACAGGAAAGAAATAGATTGCATGAAGCAGAGTCAAAGAGATATAGAGGAACTTAAAATCTCAATCGTAAGATTGCAAAGCTGTTTGAGTGAAAGTGAAGACATTTGAGTGAAAGTGAAGACAGAGTTTCAGATGTTGAAGATGCTGGAGCAGCTAGTAAAAAGGTAAGAAAATATCTCTTAAAAACAACTAGGATGGGGGCCAGGGAGGTGGCTCAGTAGAATAAGCACTTGCCTGGCAAGCGCAGGGCCAGAGTTCAATCCTGGTTCTGAAAAAAAAAAAAAACTAGGATGCAGGAAAAAATAATCCATCATTTTCAAGATGATGCAAAGATGAACAAGGTAAGAATAATAGGTATCAATGAGAAAGAAGGAGTCAATACAAATGACATTTAAAAAAATATGGGCAGAAGTAATAGCAGAAAACTTCCCAAATATGAGGAAACAATCTGACATTCAGGTAACTGAAGAGTACAGAACACCAAGTACCTTCAACCCAATTAAAAACACACCAAGACATATAATAGTCAAGATTCCAGAAATCCAGCACAATAATAACATACTGAAAGCTGCTAGAGAAAAGAAGCAGGTCACATTCAAAGGAAAACTCATCAGAATTACTGCCAACTTTTCTTCACAAACCATGAAGGCAAGAAGAGCATGGAGCAGAGTACTTCAAGTCATCTATGAAAATAAATTCCAGCCCAGACTACTATACCCTGCAAAATTCTTTTTCAAGTTTGATGGAGAAGTAAAATAATTCTATGACAAACAACAACTAAAGCATTTCATGATGACAAAGCTAACCCTACACAGACTCCTGAAAGATGTTCTAGAGAGAGAACAAAATGATCAAAACCCCATGAATATGATCAGAAGAAACCAACTAAATAGGACAAACAATTAAACACAGGAGAAAAAAGGAGTAAACAGCAACAGGTAAATAAAATGGCAACTGTAAGTCAATACATCTCAATTCTAACAATCAATGTAAATGGACTGAATTCACCAATTAAGAGAAAAAGACTGGCACGGTAGATTAGGAAACAAAATCCAAAATTATGCTGTATATAAGAAACACATATAACTCATAAAGACATTCATAGGCTGAAAGTTGAAGGATGGAACACAATACTGCATGCCCCAGCACCTCAGAATAAAGGAGTGCTAGCAATGCTAGTCTCAGACAATCTCAACTTCAAACCAAGAATGATAAATCAAAATAAACAAGGCCACTATATTCTGGTTAGGGGAAAACACAAGAGGAAAAGGTAACAATCATAAATATGCATGCACCAAACATGGGCACACCCAAATATATAAAGCAAATCTTAATGAACATGAAAAATCTAATATTCAATACCACAGTCTTAACAGGAGACCTTAACACCTCCTTATCCCAAAAAGATAGGTCAACCAGACAAAAAAGTAGCAAAGAAATAACAAAACTGAATGAGAGCTTGAAACAAATGGACTTGGTGGACACATACAGAGTGTTACACATAACCACAGCTCAATACACATTTTTTTCAGCTGCATATAGGTCATTTTCTAAAATCGACCACATACTGGTCCATAGGTCATGCTTAAGTATAGGCAAAAAAAAAAAAAAAAACAGAAACAGTCCCATGCATATTATCTGACCACAAGAGAATGAAACAGGAAATAAATGACAAAAGAACCCAGAAAAAAAAGCTTAATACATGGAAATTAAACAACACCCTATTCAACCACCAATGGGTCAAAGATGAAAATAAACAAGAAATTCAATAATATCTACAATTCAATGAAAATTCAACCACAACTTATTGGAATTTATGAGATATGATGAAAGCAATACTCAGAGGGAATTCATAGCTGTGAACTCACACATTAGGAAAACAAAATGGAAAAAAAATAAACACCCTAATCCTGTACCTCCTGCAACTAGAAAAGGGAGAGCAAACCAAACCCGGAGTCCAAAGATGGGAAGAAATCATAAAGATTAGAGCAGAAACTAATTCAATTGAGATAAAGAAAACAGTTCAAAATTAACAAAACAAAAAGCTTATTCTTTGAAAGATGAAGTAAAATTGATATGCCCCTAGCTAACCTCATCAAAAAGTAGAAAGAAATAATTCAAATACAAGTAATATGGAATGCAATCACCACAGACCCAGTAGAAATTCAGATTATCATTAGCTAATTGAGAATCTTTACTCTCACAGAATAGGAGATAGAGAGGAAAAGGACAGAACCCTAGAAACATACAACTCACCAAAACTGAATCGACAAGAACAACCACCCTCAATAGCCCAATAACAACGAATGAAATAAGAGATGTAATAGAAAACCTACCAACAAAGAAAAGTCCAGGTATGGATGGATTCACAGCTGAATTCTACAAGACATTTACAGAAGATGTAGTCCCTATACTCCTCAAAATCTTCAATGAAATTGAAAAGAAAGCAATCCTCAAAAAATCATTCCTGGAGGCATATATTATACTGATACCAAAACCGGGGAAAGACACAATTAAAAAGGAGAACTACAGGCCAATCTCCCTCATGAACATAGATACAAACATACTCAATAAAATCTTAGCAAATAGAATACAGCAAATCATCAAGAAGATCATACACCATGACCAGGTAGGATTTATCCCAGGGTTGCAAGGATGGTTCTATATTCAAAAATCTATAAGTGTAATACACTATATCAATAGAGCCAGATCTAAAAAACACATGATCATCTCAATTGATTCAGAAAAGGCTTTTGACAGAGTCCAACACTCATTCATGTTCAAAGTCCTACAGAAAATTGGAATACATGGCCTCTACTTCAATCTGATAAAAGCCATTTATGAAAAGCCAATGGCTAACATAATTCTAAATGGGGAAAAACTGAAATCTTTTACTCTTAGATCTGGTACAAGACATGATGTCCTCTATCACCATTCCTATTCAATATAGTTCTAGAATCATTAGCTACAGCCATTAGACAACAGAAAGAAATAAAAGGAATAAGAATAGGTAAAGAAGAAGTTAAATTGTCATTATTTGCAGATGACATGATACTTTACTTAGAAGATGCAAAAAACCCCACCAGGAAGCTACTAGAATTAATACAGAAATTCAGTAGCATAGCAGGATACAAAGTCAGTATCCAAAAGTAAACAGCATTCCTCTACACAGATAACAAACACACTGAGAGGGAAATTATTGAATCAATGACTTTTACATTAGTACCAAGGAAAATGAAATACCTTGGAATTAATCTAACTAAAGAATTCAAAAATCTTGTCAAGGAAAATTACAATACACTTAAAAAAGAGATTGTAGGGGATTTCAGAAAATGGAAAGATATTCCATGCTCCTGGATAGGAAGAACCAACATTGTGACGATGGCTATATTCCCAAAATTGCTGTACAGATTTAATGCAATCCCTATCAAACTTCCACCAACATACCTCAGAGACCTAAAGAAAACATTCTTGAAACTTATTTGGAATCAGAAAAGACATAGAATAGCAAAGGCAATCCTGGGCAACAAAGACAAGAGAGGAGGCATTACAATTCCTGACTTGAAATTATACTACAAGTCTACTGTGATAAAATCAGCATGGTACTGGCAATGAAACAGAACATCAATGGAATAGACTAGAACATGCTGAAGCCACTACAAACACACTCAGCCACCTTATTTGTGACAAAGGTGCCAAACATACTCAATGGAAGAAAGATAGCCTTTTTAACAAATTGTGCTAGAAAAACTGGCTCTCTACATGCCAAAAACTAAAATTTAACCCAGGTCTATCACCATGCACTGAGTGAAAGTCATAATGTATCTAAGACCTAAACATTGAAATAGAAACACTAAATCTCCTGGAAGAGAAAGTAGGAGGAACACTTTAAGACATGGGGTAGGCAAAGAGTTCGTAAACAAAAATCAAATCACATGGGAAACACTTGAAAGAATTAATAACTGGGTCCTGCTCTTATTGAGAAGTTTTTTCAGGTCAAAAGAAATTACCAACAAGGTGAAGACAACCCACAAATTTGGGAAAAATTTTGACAAATAAGTACTCAGACAAAAGTCTGCTCTCTAGAATTTATAAAGAACTAAAAAACATGAGGGCCCCAAAATTTAAAGACCTAGTCCAAAAATGGGCATCTGGGATGAACACACACTTCTCAGTGAATGAAATTAAAGAAGCAAATAAATATATGAAAAAAATGCTCCACATCACTAGCCATCCATGAAATGCAAATTAACACAACATTGAGTTATCATCTCACTCCAGAAAGAATGGCTATCATAAAGAAGTCAACCAAGAACAAATGTTGGAGAGGCTGTGGGGAATAGGTACCCTTCTCCACTGCTGCTGGGATTGTAGACTGGTGCAACTGTTATGGAAATCAGTGTGGAGACTCTTTAGAAAAAGTGGACTGGAAATCCCATTTAAACCAGCTATTCTTCTACTGGGAATTTTCCCAGGAGTTTCTGAAAATATCATATCATAGTGGTATATGTGTGCCTATGTTTATAGCAGCACAATTTGTGATAGTAAAATCTTGGAAACTACCAAGATGCCCATCATCTGAGGAATGGATGAGAAAGATGTGGTATTTTTATACCATGGAGTATTACTCAGCCTTAAAGAATGATCAACTTGAAGCCTTTATATTTAAGTGGATGCCACTTGAAGATATACTCATAAGTGAAATAAACCAGACATACATGTGCAAATATTGTATACTTTCCCTAGTATAAAAACTCAAAAGTAGAAATAAAAATAGAAAGATATAATACAATTAAAAGGAAAGCAAGAATTTGAGGACTACACAATGAAGAAAGAGCAAGAAGAAGAGACAGGAAACATGGCAGAGCCAAGTAATACAGTTATATGTACAAGATGGGTAAGGCAATGATCCTGAGAATCTTCAGAAGATTTTCAAATCTAGCAGTTAATTGGAAGGATTCTCATCCTGACTAACTATATATACTGACACCTGTGAACTATGCAACTGCACTGAAAATGGCAATTTGTAATAGTTGGTTCATGCTTGGAGTGCCTGTCACTCTGGACCTCTGAATACTTGTTGCTCGTCAGGACACACCAGTTGCTGCCATCCTGTCTCTCAGGTAGGTGATTGTTTAAAAAGGAAAGGGTTTGTGAATGAAGGGAGGAGACAGGAAAAGGATTGTTATGGGACTGTCCTGTAACAATGTTGTATATGGTTAGATTTCTGGACTTATGTGTACACATATATAATTCTTTATTACTATTTTTAAATGTATTTTAATTTTTTGTCATATTCTGTAGGGACTTAAAGTTTAACATGTCAATACTTTATGAAAAATTCCTGTTCCATGTTATGCCTAAGATGTTTTATATCCAGACAGATAGTGATGTTAAGCTCAACAGCCTAGGTTATATGGTAATAACAATAAACTTTTCTTCTGGAGGGTTAACAACCTATGTTTGCATACAAAAAATTAGAGAACAAGGAGGGCCACAAGGAAAGCCAACATTTTTGCCCTACGCTTTCTAGGTCAATTAAGACTCAGGACATGAAAGAACCTGTACTGTAACATCTTGTAACTCAGTTGTGTCCCAAATTTTCTGATCAAGGAGATTATGTAGCAAAAGAGGAAAGTGATCAGTGATGTAGAGTCATATGGAGAGAAATATGAGAGAGAATATGACTAAGGATAGTCATATGGAGAGAAAACATTCTCTCTGGCTTTCACAGAGAGCAATGGCCGTGATTCATCCACATGGCTGACACTGACAAAGGATCTACAATCTGTGGTATAGGGTCTCAGGATAAATCCTGAGGGAATTTGACTGACATTATCAGATCCAAGAGCTACAATTCTTGTTACATAGGTCTTGATTTATCTTGGTCTTAACCATCCAGCAGAAAGTATAAAAACAATGTAGAAGAAATAAAGCCATGTTGTTATGTTGAGCTGTAGTGGACTCATGTCAACAACTTCTGACATTGCCAGTCAAGTGGAAAATCCACTACTTTTATGGACTACTGGACTGTTTTGGAATATTTTGCTGACTTCACACACCTATAATATTTAAGTGATGGAACAAAACAAAAAAGGGATATTGATGAATAACTATTTTGTATCTGTGTATTCAAAATGGTTAGGATAGATATATAGCTACATTCTCTTAACTCAAGGAATAGAGGGATTTGTTATAATAGTGTTTGTAAAGAGGATGTCATGTCTGCATCTTGTACAACAAATAAGCACTAGGAAGGCAGTATGCAATGTGTTAATTATTGGAACTGTCCTACCAATTTGATTTGAAACTGTCTTATTGCTATTTATTTCTCAATAAAATTATGCAAAAAAATGATAAGCACTTGCCTGGAAGTGCAAGAGTCTGAGTTCAATCCACTATTCCACCAAAATAAATAAATA
>NW_004524691.1:9647477-9650647 GCF_000260255.1 Octodon degus | reverse complement strand
CAGTTAAACAGAAGACCCAATGCTATTATGGGCTACTGGACTCTTTTAGAATATTTTGCTGAGTTTACACACCTATAATATTCAATAACGGAACTTAGAGTAAATGGGGTACACAGATGAATGTCCATTTGTATTTGTGTATTCAAAGTTGTTAGGATGGATGTATAGTTGCATTCTCTTAATGAATAGAATGATTTGTTCTAGTGGTGTTTGTGAATAGGAATCTCAAGTCTGCATCTTGTACAGCAATTAACCACTAAGAAGAATATATGCAGTGTGTTATTTGTTGAATCTGTACTTCCAATTTGATTTGAAACTGTCTCATTGCTATCTGTTTATCAATAAAATTTTGAAAAAAAAAACAATTTCAGAATGTATCTTATATTTTAGGCACTACCAAGAATGACAGAATTGTGTCCTGATTAAGGTGTTTCTCTTGCATTAATAGTTTTGTGATGCATAAAGCTGTAATATGGGCAAAATATTATCAGGTACAAACAAAAGGATACATGTCTGGAAAGTATTCTATAAATTATCTGCTTCCTCTCTTCTTTTTTGTTTGGGGCTATTGTGTCCTGACCATTCACTGTATAAATTGCCTTATGGAGCCCAAACTGAAGATTCAGATAGAAACCAACCTAAGAGTGATGTAAAATTCTGTTGAGGTGAAGTGTAAGATTTGATCATCCACTTCTGTTCTCTTTTCTATCACTCAATGCCAAGAAAGATGATGAATCACAGTGAAAACCAGGAGCTTTAATGCCCCTACTCTCAAGGACTTGATAGAGGACACCATGAGCTATGATCCCATTCAAAGCACAAAACAGAAGATGATGCTTAGAAAGCTAAAAGAGAAATTATCTCTAGCTGTAATCAGATCTTATTAAAAAACCATTTTTATTAAGAAAGAAATGCAGCAAAGAAAGTATGCAGCAAAAATAGTTACAATAGTTTGGATATGTGATATTCTTAGCCAGGCAGAACAATTAGAAACAAAGAATTGTTTGACATTTAATGACAAAATAAATATCAAATCTAATATGTAAGTAAGGGTAACAATGCATTAAATAACTTTTTTCAGAAATATTATGGACATAGTATAAAAGAGATTGAAACAGAAGGGAACTAAGCTCTCATTTCATTAAGACATTCTACATTCATTTATAATAATATTTTATCAGCTTATAACAAAATAATATTTTCTATATATATGATAAAGGAAGATTACTTAATTACTAAAATAGTTCAGAGAAACTGAAAGCACAAAGAACAAAATGCACGACAGTATTGTGAAGTGGAAAGAAAATACCTAAGGGAAAAGAGGAACAGGGGGGAGAGAGGGAAAAGGGAAGAAAGAGAAGAGAAAAGAGAATAGAAGAAAAAAAGGAAGCAAAGCTTTCAAGAGTGAGGAGGGGAAGAGAGGTCAAAGGAAGAGGAGAATGAAGGGGGACAGAATAAGAACCAAGATAGATTACATAAAATTAAGAATTTGCTATGATAAATGTGCTCAGTATGTATACCAAATGTAGATCAACAAAATTCTTTAAACATAGCAATTCTTGGTAACCATTTAAAAATAATTACATTAACAATTATTGTACATTTCTTTAAAATTCTAATTATTCTCTCCAAATGAATTGTTTGGGTGTGAAGGTAATTCCAGAACATAAATAAAAATATTTTTCTGATTCTACTATTATGTCAGAAGTCATTACAAAAAAGACAAGAGAGAAGAGAGAAGAAGGGAGAGGAGGGGAAGGAGAGGAGGGGCGGGGGGATGGAAGAGGGAAAGAGTAGAGGAAGAGGTTATATAACATGTTTAATTTATTAATTTAGAATTAAAATATCTTAATTCATTTGTATTAAAATTTTATTATTTATATTGCTAAAACATGAAATTTTTTCTATACTGTGTCAATGAATATTGTTTTCTCATTTGTCAGTTGGATATTCTTGCCTTTGGCTCGCTTTCCTATCAGGATATAACTTTTATTTATTTATTTATTCCTTTGTATTTTTCAGGCAAGGGTCTACAGGGTGTTCAGGGTCTCACTACTAGATCAAATTTGTAGTGATCCACCTGTTTACAGCCTGCGGAGAGCTGGGATTATAGGCCTGCTCCACCATGCCCAGTCTCAATTGCCTCTCAGTGTGACCCGGGGTGGCCCTGAGATCAAAACCTTGGCCCCTGCACCTGCTTACAGGCACTTTAATCTGCTGAGCTATTTGGCTGGCCCTAGGATATAATTTTTAATGAGTATAATTTAAAAAGTAAAATCACAGTGGCTGGGAAGATGGCTCAGTGGAATAAGCACTTCTCTGGCAAATGCAAGGGCCTGAGTTCAATCCCCGGTTCCGCAAATAAATAGTAAAATCACATATATTTAAGAAGTAGAATACATATTTTGAGTTATATAAATGTTATAAAATGGTTACTCATACTAGTTAATATACACACTGTCTCACAAATTTGTAGCCTCTTTTTTTTTTAATAGGGTCTCACTAAACAGCTCAGACTCACAGTGATCCTCCTGTCTTAGCCTCCCCAGTGCCAGACCTTAGGCATACACCATCATGCCCAGTTTCAGTGGCCAGCACAGCATGCAGTACTAAGGTTCAAACTCAGGCCCTTGCATTTGTCATGCAGGCACTTATACCACCAAGCTATCTCATCAGCCCTGTATCCATTTCTAGTTCTGTTTACTTAGAAATATTTTATAATAGCAGAACTCAAAAAATACTCTTAAAGTAAAAAGAAAATGTGTTCACCACTTAATTCTCATAGATATTAAAATAATTGTTAACTTTGTTTTAAAGGAATTATTGCTATCCCTACATGTAAATGCATTTCTATAATAGAAAATTTATAATATTCTATATGCTATTTTGTAAGCTGCTGTCTCACTTGCTATAATACCATAGACACATTTTCACCTCAGTAAGTCCATGTGAACATTATGATCTCTTAACAGTGTTGAGAAAATTTTAAAAAAATAAAAAACATGAGGGTGTAGACATAAAAGAATTCTTATGCACTGCTGGAAAGAGTCTAAATTATTATAGCTTCTAAGAAATCACTATGGAGCTTTCTCAGAAAGAAAGAAGAAAGAAAGAAAGAAAGAAAGAAAGAAAGAAAGAAAGAAAGAAAGAGAGAGAGAGAGAGAGAGAGA
>NW_004524691.1:9645952-9647377 GCF_000260255.1 Octodon degus | reverse complement strand
AATAAATAAATAAATAAATAAAATCATAGAAAAAAAACCGTATCAACAAAAAGTTTACCCTTTCATTTTTTGGATATTTTTTCTGAGTCATACCATTTATCTCTTTTCTATGATTTGTAGCATAATTATTCCCAGTTTAGAGCAGTTATGTATTTTATGAAAATATTTAACTTGCTGTACATAGAACATAAATTATTTTGTTAATTTTGTGTATGAAATACAGTTGTTAAAATTTGCTCTCAGTTTAAAAAATTATTTACAAAATTTTAACAGTGAAGAAAAACAAATCTGTGTTTTTTTTTACAGAATCCTGTTATAAAAGTTATTATGTATCAAATTCAGAGTAACTTCAAATTATTTATTCTGACAATGTGATTCCAGGAAGAATATTGAAATAGCACTTGATAACAAAGAAGAATAATTATCCATGAATCTGTGCTCCATATGGGTATCAATAATACTGAAAAAATGATAAATAATTCATAAGTCTGGTCACATAGTATCCTATTCCATAGCTGATTTCAACATTAAGATCCTTTCTGGCATTCAGTTTTGATTTTCTGAATTATGAAATCAAAAGGGACACCTTTTACAATTCATTGTCAATCTGCTTTGTGCATGTCTTTATGAAAATATAAATGGAAAACCTATTGCTATCATAAAATAATATTTAATGGAGTTAATTAGATTTTGCTGAAATAAAATATGTTTTGGACTCATTTCAGAGAAAATAAGGGATGGCCATCCATAGGCTATTGTTATATAGAACTGCTACATGTCAGGTATAAATTTTCCCTCAATATATAAACAAACATTATCCTAGTATATTTTCTTTTCCCAAGTACGCTATGGTATACAAGAATATCATTAAAGTAGAATATATAGGAATAAATCTTAGAAAAACTTTTTACCTTTTGGTAGAAATATAATTTTGCTTATTACATTTTATTCAATCCTTTAAATGTGCATTAACTTAAAACAAAGTTTTCACAAAATAAAAGCAGAAAAGAAGGCATAATTTTTAAACAATGGTTTAAACCTTGATATTTTACATACAAATAATATTTAAAAACTTTTCATAAAGTGATCAGGTAGTGAAGACCTCATGAATATCAAAATAGATTAAATAGATTATTATGATGTACTTAAGTCAAGCAGAAAAGACAAATAAGACAGGACTATCTTCACTGCTGAGGTTCAGTGAATGACAGGAAGATCTTTAGAGCTTCATACCTGTCTCCATTCTTCAGTTTAGCAAATGACAGAGACAATATACAAGCCATTATTCTATTTGGATAATTTGATAACTATGTTTAACTGTACAAAGGAAATCTTCAAACAATTTATTTTCACATTTAAGAGAGAGCCATCAAGTTTATGTTTTCTTTTGAGGAAAACAGAAAATATAAAAAGCAAATATATATA
>NW_004524691.1:9643757-9645582 GCF_000260255.1 Octodon degus | reverse complement strand
GAATCAATAATATGTTTAATTTGAAGTTTTATTATCAGTTTCGACTTACATTCAATTAAGACTTACAGAATCAGAGTATACATGTACAAAGTAAAACATTTTCTTAGAAAGAAAAATAATCATACAAAATATGGTACATATTTATCTTAATTTGAATTGTCCATGAATAGGTAAAGTAATGCCCACATTTTCAGATCACATGTGACGAACATGTAGTGGAAGTCTTTAACTTCTTCCTCAAAATTAATAGTCTGAGTCAAATATGCTACATTATGAACACTGTCACCCAGGCAGCATGAGTGAGAGTACTGAGTAACTGGAGCCGACAAAACACAATGTTACGGTACTGTTCTCCAGATGAATGCAAATAATTTTGAGTAGCCACATTCTGCCAAACTGTACACACTGTTTCCCATTCAGCATATCCAGATGAAAAGGGAGAATGTATGAATTGTCTTTATTGGGCATTTTTAAGGATTTTCCTCTAAAATTTACTAATTATTCCAGACCACCTAAGATTGAGTCCTCATGAAGTTATCCGGAGACCACATCTTGGTGAACAATTAAAATGAGGGGTTAACAGGTCTGGAATATGTCACTGGAAATGTATGACGCCATGGCCAAAATTAATAACTGTTCCTTAAGGAAGCGTTTAAATAAGCCTAATCTACAAATGCAAGTAAAGGAGCTAACTTCAATATTGCTAAATGAACATTTATGAATAGAGATACTTTTTTAGTTTTAGCTAAATGATGAACTGCCCCCACCCCGCCCGCGGAGGAGGAATTTCTGCCGCGTTCCAGGAACCCCAGACCCAGTCCCAGTCCAGGTCCAGTGAGTGTGTGGAGAGCGTCCTGCCACCCTGCGCCAGCGAGAACAGTCCGAGCCCTGGCGCAGCCAGGGCTGGACCCTCTCCCACCCACTTGGACCGCCCCCCACCAATCCCCAGCACCTCCTCCACCCCGCCCACTCAGTAGGAATTTCTGCTGCATTCCGGGAAGGCCCAGACCCAGTCCTAGCCCAGGTCCAGTGAGTGTGTGGGAGAGCTTCCTCTTCCCCCTACTTCACTTTGCCCCCTCCAAGCACAGCTCAGGTCTGGCATACACACCTGGGGTGTAACCCTGAAGCTACAGTCCCTGCAGAGAGTGTAGAGGATAGATCCACCAAGCTAGTCCAGGAGCAGAACATCTTGTCACAGGGGCACAACAGGTTCACCCTCAAGGGCAGCAGTGGGAAGGAGCTGAGCACAGCAGCCAGACCTAAGCCAGGCACAGCTGGATAAGTACAAACTTTGTAGAGCTGCACCTGAAATTCACTACATGCGAAAGTTATAATTACAGCAAAGATCTACAACAAAGGTCAGAAGACAGTGCTACACAAAATGATGAGGAGGAACAAAATGCAACCTCAGAACCCAAGCCCACCCAGAACAAGTGCAGAGGACACTAACACAGAAAAAATTGGAAATCACACAGCTGAAAGCAATGAATCAACACCTTCTGAAATAAAGAAACAGCTTCAGAAAGATATAAACGACCTCAGATTGGAAATATAAAAAAAGAAATCCCTGAATCAGTAACATCTGCACTAAAGAATCAAATGCAGAAACATATGGAAGACCCAGTGCCCACCCAGAACAAGTGTGGAGGACACTAGCTCGGCTCAAATGCATGAATTAACAACGCCAATAGAAAATTAGCAACAGCAGAAAGATAAAGAGGAAATCAGAGCGCAATTCTTTTTCGGAAATAAAAACAGAACTCATAGCAGATGAAGTAAAGAAGCAACTACAGAAACATAGGCAGGAAACCCAATCTGAAAAAAA
>NW_004524691.1:9625963-9634797 GCF_000260255.1 Octodon degus | reverse complement strand
AGAAAGAAAGAAAGAAAGAAAGAAAACAAAGAGCAAAAACAGCTACCATATGCTAATAACTTTGTTATATATCTGAAGGAATTAAAAAAGCATACTATAGGGATTATCTGGATAACTGTAATTATTGCAGAACAAAACTACCATAGGCAGTTATGCAACAAGCCTTGGTGATCTTCAAAAAAATTGGATAAAGAATTTATGTATATGCGGGAAAATGGATGGAAGCAGAGACCATTGCGTTACATGAAATAAGCCAAACCCTGGCAAACAAATGTCAAACTTCTCATAATATGTGGAATCTACAGAAGAAATCATGAAATATAAGGGAGATGGTTATCAGAGGAAATGATTAAAGAGTGCTTCACAGGGCAAAAGCAAGAATCAATGAAACAGGAAGAGTTATTAATTATATATTTCTGTTTAATATTTTACCAATCTTATTGATCAAAAAAACCTTGAAATAGGGGCCAGGGATGTAACTCAGTGGAATAAGTGCTTACCTGGAAGAAGTTCAATCCCTGGTACCAGAAAACAAACAGAAAAAAATACCTTTAAATGGTAAGTATACTAATTAAAATAAGTGAAAGTCACTGATTCTGTATAATAAGAACAAGAATTTTGCCCCCAAAGGCTCTGAGCCAGGTGTTCTGTTCCAATAATGAAAACCAGATATGAAAAACATTAACATATGTGTGTGCAAGTAACTGATCTGTAGGACAATTAATAACTACAGAAATGAGAGGACAGATGACAGCATTCTGCTCTGAGTCGTAATTAGAACAATTTAATAAGTAAAAATTATTTCATCTCCTGAGCAATTTATTGAGAATATGGAGCATAATTTAGTCCAAACAAGTATTCTGTGATAGGTGGGAAAGTATTTTTAATGGAAATCACAGTATTATTGAATTAACTGTATGTTCATCCTCCAAAAATAGAGTTCTTAGAATTGTCTTCTTTTCTGCAAATTTAGAAGGAACAATTAATATAGTCAAATAAGTGTTTTAAGAATCCCCTGGCCCACTGTGTTTGCACCGTCCCTGGGGTGCATTGAAACAGCAACTGAGACTGGGCATGGCGGCACGCGCCTCTAATCCCAGCTCTTGGGAGCCTGTAAACAGGTGAATCATTAGGAGTCCGATCTAGTAGTGAGACCCTGATCACCATGGAGACCCTTCCCTAAAGTACAAAAAAATAAAAAGTTTTAAAACTGTGTACTCTTATGAGTGCCTCCAACTTAAAATTTTCCTTGCTTTAAAAAGTATATTGACACTGACAAAAGTTGTACAATCTGAGGTACAAGATCTCAGGATAAATCCTGAGGGGATTTCACTGACCTTATCAGACCCAAAAGCTAGAACTCTTGTTGCATAGGTCCTGCTTTACCTTGGTCTTAAGGTAAAGAAGAAAATTATAAAAACGAAATATAAGAAGTAAAGCCATGCTGTTATGTTGAGCTGTTGGGGACTCAGGTCAACAATTTCTGACATTGCCAGTCAAGCGGAAGACCCAACACTATTAAGGCCTACTGGACTCTTTTAGAATATTTTGCTGAGTTTACACACCTATAATATTCAAATAATGGAACTTAACAAAAAAAGGGAATGCAGATGAATGTCCACTTTGTATCTATGTATTCAAAGTGGTTAGAATAGATATATAGTTACATTCTCTTAATGAATAGAGTGATTTGTGTTCAAATAAGAGCGAATCGATTAGGTGCCTGGATATTTGGCTTCCTCATCTTCAGTTCCCAATGATTTAGCTTCACTGGAGACAGTTACCCTGATTGCTGTTTACAGCTGTATCCATATCTAAGTTTTTCTCACGGGTGGGGGGCAGACACTTCATGTTTGTCCTCAATAAAGGAAGGTGGTAGGGTGGATTTAGGTGGTTGAGATCCTGCCTATGTCTTTAGCAGGGCCAAGGTCATGACTTAGGAAGTCTCAGGAAGTGCATTATGATCCCACCATGGTCTTCTGTCTAATTTTGTTTAAGGTGTCATTACATCATATACAATTGATTGTTCTGTCTTTCTGTTTCATTTTTATTTATGGCAACCAAAGATTTAAATGCATGTTGACAGGAAAACCCAAATGAGGGCTGTTTTCATGCTAGCATATTGTGATGCTGAAAATGATCCAGGATGTGACAAATGGCATTTAAAGAAAAAGGGGAGTTAGCTAGTGCACTTTATTGTTAAACATACAGAAACTTTAAACGTATTTTTTTTATTTTGTTAGTTCACATTTGCAAGACATGATTGCATTCATTGTGGGAGTTGATACATGTGCATAAAATACCTTGTCTTCATTCCCTCCCTTTTCCTGCCTTCCCCAAAGCTTCACCTCTTGGCCTCATTTACTTTTGTAAAAAATCGACTTCCTTGTATTATACTACCTATCTTTTATTTTGCTATTTATTTATTTATTCATTTCTACTATGGGTTTTTCTTTTTTTTTTTTTAATTTTTTTCCTGTGTTTTAGGGAAGAGTCTACAGGTGTTGAGGGTCTCACTACTAGATCAGACTAGTAGTGAATTGCCTGTTTACAGCCTCCCAAGTGCTGGGATTATGGGCACACACCATCATGTCCAGTCTCAATCCCTGTCTCAGAAAGCCCTGGGGTCAAGGCTGGCATGGAAGGTCCAGGGATGGAGCCCCTGGCTTCTGAGCATGCTTGCAGGCATTGTGATCCACCGAGCTACTTGGCTGGCCTTTGGGTTTTTCATATAAGAGAAACCATGCAACAATTAAGCTTGTGTGTCTAATTTTTTTATAAGGAACAGTAAACCCGGAAAAAAAGAGTGAGAGAATTCCCCAAATCATTGTTTTATCTAATATTGTTGATACGAATAAGAACAAATTTTAAGAGAGTCATTAAATATACTTCATACACAAATAAATAAAATATATTTTATTTATCTTTATTACTCTAGTGTCTTAATATTCAAGCACCCAATAGTATCTATGAAACATCATGGTACTATGATCTGGTTAGGTAATTTTAGCTTTTGTTGAAGCCATAACAAAAATCACATAGAAAATCAGCAAATTATAAAGACATTATCTTGTATTTCCTTTTAGCTTCAACAACTGATTTTATTTTTATTTACATTAATAAAATATAACTAAGTTAAAAAGATGATCATTTCAGTTTCTTATATTAAATTTTCTGCTTGTTGTTTTTCTTATCACACTCTCAGTTTAAAAGTTCACAGGCAGGATTTATAGTGTGTTGTAAATTTCTGTATAGGTTGGAATTTTATGAATACCATATGAAAGAATAAGCCATAAAACAAAATTCTGAGTTTGTATGTTTTGCTTAATCTTACAATTTCAAATTATCTTTTGCCTTGCACAATTAGATCCTCTGCTATCAAATATTACTACTTATCAGATATGAAGTGCCATGAAATTTCTTTCTATTGCATATCATTGAAATACAATTCACAATCATCACCACTGTATCTTCTTGCTATTTATCAGATTATTTTCTTCCTATGTCTGTTGGAAATTTTCTTAAGCTTAATTATCATAGGAAGCTTTATACAGTTGTCTCATCAAAATTTTGATTACAACTGTCATCCCAATTGTAGTAAAGAATTCATAGTTTTCTGGAAATTAATACAGCGGAAAAAGCTGTTTTTATTCATATCCTTTCCACATGTCAGTAAAGAAATCAGGTACTTCTATATATCAAAGAAAATCTGTGAACTGTCAAAGAAAATATAGGAAGCAAGAATGTGAAGTGAATAGTATTTGCCACAGGTACAAACCTAAAGCATATTAATCATGAGATGGAAACAACAG
Source organism: Octodon degus (assembly GCF_000260255.1). Taxonomy (NCBI): domain Eukaryota; kingdom Metazoa; phylum Chordata; class Mammalia; order Rodentia; family Octodontidae; genus Octodon; species Octodon degus. Next base: position 9,630,985 of record NW_004524691.1, on the reverse strand, counting down.
AAGAGAATACTTGATAGAAACAGAAGGAATTCTGGACAAAAGCTGAGAAAAAATGCACAGATAATCAAGATCATATGAAGGCAAAACCAAAAGGAGGATATAAAATTGTGCAGTTGCTTTTCCTTACCATTGGCAATGTGAAGAGGTCCAAAATGCTAGAATTAAGGCCTCTAAAAATGTTGAATTGCATGTCCTCTTTGCAAAAGTACACTATAATCCCCACAAGCCTCTTGAAGGTGGAATCATAAGAAATGTCAAATGGATTAATTTGAAATTAGAAACTGAGACAGTTACAAAGTATCAATTATAAGTCTGGAAAAGAGTCTTAGGTTTTGTTTTTAAAAATGGAATGAGAAGAATGTGTGTAGCAAGGTTCAGCTTAGCTTCATGTTTGTAAACCTCTGAAGGACTGCAGACCTGTGTCATCTGCTTCTGTTCAACCAAGTGCAGGAGAAATACATAGCGAAGTTTCCTAAAATCATGCTTTTCATCCTGTAGACCCTATACTAAATACACACACACACAAAAAAAAAAAACAAACCCACGTATGTGTCACCTAACATGCTGATAACTTTAGGGCGTGGATAGAAAAATGGAAGGAATGGAAAGCATGCATATATTAGTTATAGATTCTCTGCCTGAAGAAGTAGTTGTGTTAATGTTGGTTTAATTTGAGCCATGAAGTTCAGAACTAGAAAGGTGACTCAAAGTCACCATTAGGAGTTCAAGTTGGTTTCATCTTTTCACTCATTTTCTCCTCAGGACTCAATTTTTGACCATATGCTTTGATTCTGTTGTTTAATTCTATTCCACTTCCCACACAGGTAGGAAAAAACAGGAAGAGAATAGAGCAAAATCTTTTTTGAACTGGGAAAATATGCAATTTTTTATGCAGTGCCCACTGATTATGTGTCTGTGGCCATAGTCATGTTTCACTGTAGCTATTATTTCACATAGCATATTCCACAAAGTTGGAATTATTTTATCAAAAGAGAATACCAGTTAGACAAAATAAATAGTTATATTGGTTAGAATACAAGGAGAAAAGTTTCCACTGAAATATGAAAAAAGAAAGGAAAGGTAGCGTTCACTGTTGTGGACTACTTCTTTTACAAGATACCACTGTTCATCAAACTGAAATTTATCTCAATATTTGCTCATCTAGCAGCATTTACAGAACAAGTTATTCAAAGTCCATATTTGTAGATAGATAGATGATAGATAGATAGATAGATAGATAGATAGATAGATAGATAGATAGATGATTTTTTTATTTTTTTCTGGGGGAGAGGCTGGTTCAGGCTGCCTGAAGGGCGGGTATGGTAATGCAATTGGAGGTGGAGATCAAACATGCAGTATCCTGCCCCTGACTGCATTTGCATGAACAGGCACTTAAACAACAGAGCTAATGGGCAGAACCCCCAAATAGATGATTTACAAGTTATGTTTTAGTGGCCACCTGCACTATCATGGGGTAAGAATACAAAATGGCTGTTTGAGTGCAGGAAAATGGGAAGATCCAGTTGAAAATTCAAGACCTGGATTTCACTGCATAGCATAGTTTGATATTGTATTGGGAAGCTGGGGTGTCTGTCCAAAGCTGAGGGAAATAAAGACTAAGGCCCAAAGACAATAGCAAGAAATCAATAATGAAAAAAAAAAAAAAAGGCAATGGCAAAGACCAGAGCTGCCCCAAACATTAAAAGTGGAAGACCTCTTATATTGAAACCAGATTTCACTTCTATTTACCAATCATTATCTTTCATTAATTTTTCTCCCATGTATAACTACATACAGGAAAAACAAAAGATTGTGGTTGACTGAATCCAGCTTGTGATAGGCAAATTTATAAAATTTCTATTCCCCTGAGGAACATACATGTTTTTCAGTTATTTATTTTCTGTATTTAGAACAGGGTCTACAGGGTCTCACTACACAGATCAGACTTGTAGTGATCCTCCTGTTTTCAGCCTCCCATGTGCTGGGATTACAGGCATGTGCCACCATGTCCAGTCTCAATCGCCGTCTCTGTGCCCCGTGGGTGGGGACTGCACTGCAAGCCTGGATTGAACCCTGGCCTCTACGCTCTGTCTAAGCAGAAGCTTTAGTCTGCCGAGCTATCACGCTGACCCTTGTCAGTTATTTAATTGAAGAACAATCTATATCCTGCTATAATAGGATCGTGAGGGTGTCGTTAAGATCTCTTCATCAGTTGACCTTCATATAGGAATAGTATACTTACTGTAATTCACTTACTCATGGGAGTACTGAAAAGAACCTGACATCTTCCTGAAAAGAGTTGCAAAATTAGAGAGATTCTATGTATAGGATGGATTTGATGTGGGGGAGATTGCTACATCGCTGACTCTGAAATTCTAAGTCTAGCGTGCCATCTAACAGTAGAAAGTGACCCCTGGCTAGCAGTCACTAAGGACACAGGAATGTCAATTATCAAGCAAAAAGAAAATTGAATCTGCCAATAACCTGTGTGGATTTGGAAAAGACCATCTATCACTGATCAGACGAATGTAAACTTTTCCTTGCCATCTGTCCTTTGAATGTTGCTGTTAGCTCTTTTACAAAGCAAATTCTCTAATGCATTGCACAGCATATGCTTGCTCTTCAGATGTAGTGTTTCTTAGATCGTCGAGATAATAATGTGAAGAAAAAGATTTTGTATTTAACTTTCAAATTGCTGAAATTTGATAACACACTAAATTTATGGATATACTAGTTCTGTTTTAAACACTTCTACATACTTAGCATTAATGTCTACAAGACATACCAAAATTAATATAAATGATTATTAATTTAAAAATATACAATAAAGTTGAATGCACTTTTAGCTTAATACATTTCAAGGAAATAGAATCTCAAAAGCATATTTTAGATTCTTTCCAGTTTAAAAATAGGAAAGAATATAATATAAATGGTATATCCCATTTAATATGGGCCATTCTGCAAATAATCTTATTTGTTGTTATTCTGTATTCTTGGGCACCACTGCTGAGTGCTTTTTTAGTTGATAAAAGCACATCATTTTTTTTTAAACTAAGTGAATATCTTTCCATTCAGTCTGCTACTTCACATCTGCCAATGGTGTCAGTATCTTTCGAAGGTTAATTTCATGTATCTGAAAGATGTTAATTTGCTATCCTTTCTTTTTTAAATCTAAAGCCAACTTTTCACTTCATTACCTTCAGTTGAAACATTTTTCAAAAAAGTTTAAGTATATCTAATTTTTTAATTTAATGTTTTTCTTTTAGTTTATGTTTAGTAGTATATGTTTGCAGTGTATAATGATTATATTCATTTGGGGAAGTTAATAGATGTACATAACACCACTTAATTATTTTAGGATTCCATTCCTTTCTCCTAAAAAACTTTTTACAATTGTAATAATTATTTTATATTACAATATTATTCTAATTTTATATGAGAAAGTACATGATATTCTAGTAATTAAAGTCTAAAACAAGTAGATAAATTCAAATTATTTATGAGCTTGAATATTTTCTTCTTTTATGAAAATTACTATACAATTATTACAGTAGAATTTAGTCATTGCATTCAGCGTCCAAACTTACACTATTCAAATCCTATTGGAAATTTCACATTCAATCAAATTCTGAAAAGGTGTGACCTATGAAACTTACTCCTAAAATCTAGTTTTTTATTAAATAAAAAATGTTTGATCTACTTATGCATAAAGTTTGTTTTCAGATTTGAATGACACAAAAAGAAACCTTTGGACATATATTTTCAGCAAACTAAAAACACTAAAAAATTTAACATTTTTGACATATAAAGTATTATCCAGCAATTTAATTGGAAAATCTTTATAAACAAAGCTTGAAAATCAGAAGAAAATTTCAGAGACTAGAATACATATTAGCTTTACCGTTGAAAGATAACAAGTTGACTGAGATTTAAATTTTTATTGCCAGAAAATAATTGGTTACCAGACTTTGAGTGGGAGCGTGTTTCATTGTATTGTAAATAACTATATTGTTTTCCAAATTTGGCCTACTAATTTCGTAAAACTCCTAAGCTTCACTTCACAGGAAATTAATCAGTTACTTTAAATATCTTTTATTTCCCTTGGAAAAAGTTCAAATGAAATTAAACAAAACAAAACTAACTTTTTATGCAAAGATTTCAATTAGTAATCTAAAATGTACATATAATTTATTATAGTATACTAGCTTCTTTTCAATGTTTTTTTTTCCTTTTATTTTGTTTTTATTATTTTTTAATGCATTTGGTTGTTGCAGCATTGCACGGTGAAGCTCTCAGTTGTAGTGATCTTCCTGCTTTCAGCCTCCCAGTGCTGGGATTTCAGGTGTGCACCTCTTCTCCCAGACTCTGTGGCCAGCTCAGCGTGCCCTGGGGGCAGGGCCAGCACAGCATGCCCTGCCAGGGATGGAACCATGGTCTTTGAGCTTGCCTAAGCTTACCTAAGCAGGTGCTTTAGTCTGCTGAGCTATCTCTCTGGCCCTCTTTTCTATTTTTTAAAATCCTTATTTGCATGTAGTATATAGCTTACAATGCCATGACTTCTTCTTAAATATAAATAGAAATATAAAATGAATTTGTTAAGAATAAGCCTTTTAAAGAGAACTCTTAAATATCCTAAATTGATGCATTTATTGATGAATTATGTGTGTATTTTGGGTTACTAAATGATTCTGGGGCAGTGTCTTCCTTTTCCAATCTCCCTACAATACGATGTGTTATTGAACTGAAAGGATTATTTCAGGTTCCTGCCAATGCAATACAAGTACAAGTGTCATTTCTGAGCTTAACTTCTGACAGTGCAAGAGTCATCTAAATCTGCTTTTCTTTTTTTCAATTCACTAAGGGGTAGGAATTCCAAGACACCTGATGGTTCAACCTAAGATAATTCTATTCCCCTTGTCCTCAACTGTTTCCTTGTTTCTGTCTGGAATCACTGCCCTTCTTCCTGAAGCAGTCACTCTATTTTTGTGAAAATTTCTGATAGAAAATTGATCAACTCATGTT
>NW_004524691.1:9622344-9624948 GCF_000260255.1 Octodon degus | reverse complement strand
GCTGGAATTTGTTTTCAAGATGAAGTACTCAGCTCCATGCTCTTGTCTCCATGGTTTGTGAAAAGAAGTCTGCTATTATTCTGATGGGTTTTCTTTTAAATATGATCTGTTTCTTTTCTCTAGTGGCTTTCAATATATTGTTCTTATGTTGGATTTCTGGGTTCTTGACTGTTATATGTCTCATTGTGTTTTTAATTGGGTTGAAGTTATTTGGCAATCTCTATGCTTTGATTACCTGAATTTCAGATTGTTTCCTCATATATGGGTAGTTTTCTGCTATTATTTCTGCCCATATTCTTTTTATATCATTTGTATTGACTCCTTCTTTCTCATTAATCCTTATTAGTCTCACATTGTTCATCTTTGCATCATCTCACAGGTGATGAACTATTTTTTCCTGCATCCTAGTCATTTTTAAGAGATCTTTTCTAACCTCTTCACTAGCTGCAATGTCATCTTCAAAATCTAAAACTCTATTTTCACTTTCACTCAAAAGATTTTGCAAGCTTGTGATAGAGAATTTAAGTTCCTGTTTATCTCTTTGACTCTGCTTTATGCAATCTATTTCTTTCTTGTATTGTTCATTCAATTAATCCGTCTTTTTTCTAATCTCTACTTTTGCATCATTGTCTTCTTGAGAAGCAGTTATTAATTCTCTTACTTCAGAGACTATTTCTGATCTTATTTCCTACATTTCCTATATTTTTCTACATTTGATACTTTATTTAGACTCTATTAATTCAGAGATTTCTGTTTTTTATTTTAGAGATTATTTCTGATCTGAATTCCTTTTTATGGTTCTGCAGTTGTTTCTTTACTTCAGACGCTATTGATTTAGATATTTCAGCTGTGTGATTCCCCGTTTCTTCTGTGCTACTTTCTTTTGCGCTTGTTCTTGGTGGACTAGGGGCCTAAGATTGCATTTTCCTCCTTTGTCATTTTGTGTAGCACTATTGTCTGACCTTTGGTGTAGAGCTTTTGTGCAGTTATAACCCTAGCACCTGCTGTTATTTGGGTGCAGATCTACTAAGTTTGAGTTCATCCAGTTGTGCCTGGCTTGGATCTTGTTGCTGTGCTCAGCTTCTTCCTGCTGCAGCCCTTGGAGAACATGTTGCACCCCTCTTGCAAGATGTTCTGTTTCTGGATTAGTTATGTGATTCTTGCCCCTAATCTCTGGGCAGGGAATTCAGTTGCAGACTTTCACCACGGGCCTGTATGCCAGGACTGGGGTGGGTCTTCAGGGGCTCAGGGGTGCAGGGGCATGCTGGATCTCTCCCACACACTTGCAGGGCTTGGGTTTGTGCTGGGTCTGGAGGCATCCAGAGAGAGCGGCGGAAGTTCTCACTCATGTGGCAGGCCTGGACTTGGTCTGGAGAGGTGTTTTTTTTTTTTTTTTTTTTTTTATAATGTTATGTTTTATGATATCCATGCTACTTTTGACAGGTATTATTTTCTTTCCAATTTTGACTGTTATGCATACCACTGCTATGCATATTCTAGTACAAGTTTTTGATAAGTACATGTACACATTCTTCATTGGGAATGGTAGTAATTATAATTTGTTCAGTTTTTATTGCCAACCAGCTCTCCAAATTAATTATTATAATTATTTTTCTATTACCAACATATGACAGTTTTTATTATTCCACTTTCTCAGCAACACTATTAATAATAGGGTCTGTGTTTTTTTTTTTTTTGTTTTTTGTTTTTATAACTGTGTTCATTCTGATTGGTGCATGTCCATGTGTAATGGTGGTATTGCGAAATCAGAAACAACATTCTGTGAATATTTATCTTATGGTTAGGACTTCCTGAGCAAAGAAAATTGCAAAAATATAGTCATAGGATATCATGTCTGCATCTTGTACAGCAATTAACCACTAGGAAGAATGTATGCAATGTGTTAATTACTGAAACTGTCCTAACAATTTGGTTTGAAACTGTCTCATTGCTACTTGTTTCTCAGTAAAATTATGGAGAAAATATATAATCATAGACCCACTAGTCATTTTATGTGATTTCCTGCTTGGTGAAACCATATGTCTACATTTGAACTCATGTAAAACATCACTGAGCAAAGATTACTCTTTCTCTCAAGACAGGAGGAGGACCATCAAGCTGCCTACATAAACCCCCAAACTAGCAATGTAGGAACTCCTCCTTTGTGGCCTGTGACATTCATTACACACACACACACACACACACACACACACACACACACACACACATGCGCGCACATACACACACACACATACACACACACACACACACACACACAATCTTCTAGCTGTTATGTTGCTCTCCCAGAGAAGTAATACCTTTGCAGAAGGATTTGACTGCTCATGAATAACAGTAGTCTGTTGTAATCCAGAAATTGGTGTCCAGGACAATAGCAGATGTACAGATACAGTGATGTTAAATGAGATCAGGCATTATTTTGCATTTTCCTTGCAATTAATAATGTTAATAAACATTTCAGTATTATTACCACATGACCACTTTAAGATGTGATTAATATTTTCCCATTAATGATAATTTTCTGCTTTTAACATGTTAATAAGGTTTTGTTTGGTTTTATTTAATGTAATCTGGCTATTGTGTATA
>NW_004524691.1:9613827-9622244 GCF_000260255.1 Octodon degus | reverse complement strand
AATTATGTGTGTATTTTGGGTTACTAAATGATTCTGGGGCAGTGTCTTCCTTTTCCAATCTCCCTACAATACGATGTGTTATTGAACTGAAAGGATTATTTCAGGTTCCTGCCAATGCAATACAAGTACAAGTGTCATTTCTGAGCTTAACTTCTGACAGTGCAAGAGTCATCTAAATCTGCTTTTCTTTTTTTCAATTCACTAAGGGGTAGGAATTCCAAGACACCTGATGGTTCAACCTAAGATAATTCTATTCCCCTTGTCCTCAACTGTTTCCTTGTTTCTGTCTGGAATCACTGCCCTTCTTCCTGAAGCAGTCACTCTATTTTTGTGAAAATTTCTGATAGAAAATTGATCAACTCATGTTTGTCTGAAAATGACTTTATTCTATATTTCACAATAAAATCATTACCTGTGATATTATTTTCCATTGAGATATGTACTATATGGGTAAATTTCCTTTCAGCAGTATGAAGACTCTAGTATTTCAATTCTGTTTTACTCTCCTGTCTGAAAGGGTTTTTTTTTCTCTTTTCTTTTTGCTATTTTACACACAATATTTTTATCCTACAAAATGTCAAGATATTTTCCTTTTCTCTCAAAAATTTTAATATTATTCTCTCAGTGTGTTATACTGCAATGCACTTGCTGGGAAACAAACTTGAAGACAGATCAGATACACCTAGGAGAATATTTTCCTTAATCTCAAAGTCTTGCTCTTTCTCCTCTTTCCTCTCTTTCTCCTTGTTGGTCTACATTGTTTTGTCCTGCTTTGTTTTAAAGATGAAGTACTTGGTGATTTCCCTTGGTCACAAACAAATAAACACACTAAAGCATAATTTTAAGCCTGAATCTTTAAGCTCTACTTTCCAATACCCATAAATGAAAGAATGGAAATAAATGGAATTAATAATGATCATACTTATTGGCTGAATAAAAGTCACTGAACTACATAGCTCTGTTTCAACATGGTGAAGAGTAATATAGAAGTATGCCACAAAAGTGGTGCATTTCAATACCATGAGGTGGAAGTTCGGGACCTTTTCAGACCTCATGCAGCTCTCCCTATATATCTTGTTATCTGAATCTTAGTTTGTGTCATTTTAAATATTTTTTTTACATTAAATACATAGACATGCAAAGAAACCCTACCTACTGTGAGCATTCTATGGAATGAATGAAAAGTAAGTATGGAGAGGGGGCATCCTGTTTAAATCTAAATTCCTAGAAATACAGCGCCCACCTGAAACTTGAGATTGGCATATGGTGTGGGAAGCAGTTGCATAGGACACAGCATATACAACACAACCGTATGTGCAAGGAGATAGTGCAGAACGGAGATGCATTGCTAGAGAGTTAGTTGTTTCTTTCACAGGAACTGGCATTAAAAATTGGTCCCCACACTAATTCTGGAGTTCAAATATGATATATCGTTTTAAGTCTGTGCAGACAGGAAAAAATACAGGCTTTGTTTATCTCAGACAGAGTGGTTACTATAAGTATGCTGAAGTTTGATCCCCTGTCATAGTCTTTTCTCTAAACCTTCTGTCTCCACTCTTCCAAGACCATGAACAAGCAGTCAACTGTTTGCCATTGATTATGTGGTCATTTTCCTGGCCATATTCTGCAGTTTCAGGCATGTTCTTTCCTCATGTATCAAGCATATATCTTTCTTCAGCAAATTATGACATGATCTTAGTTGTCAGTTTTCAAGGAAGGAGAGAAAATGAACATAGGGTTTTTTTGTTTGTTTGTTTGTTTGTTTGTTTGGCAGAACCAGGTATTGAACTCAGGCCCTTGAGTTTGCCAGGGAAGTGCTTATTCCACTGAGCCATCACTCTGCCCCCCATAGTTTTGAAAACTACACATACCAATGAATCATCTTTAGGAGAAGTACTCATCTGTATCAGGGAGAAGTAGGCAACTTCAGTGCATTCAGAGTTTTCAGGGGAATTGATCCTACAAGGATTCAAGTCTCAACAGTTCTCTCATTCCTAAGCCTTTGCTTGGCATAGCAGCATGTCACATGGGAAAAGTCGACCCTACAAGTCAGCATCAACATCTTAAAGGAGGCAGGGTTTGCTTGTACTCACCTGGTATTGCCTGTGGTTGACTGGTTCCCAGGTATGTACCGCATGGTGGATGTTTGGGGGAATCAGCTGCTTAAATCTTGGTGACCAAAAAACGATGAGCACATGAGGAGTCAGGCAGGGATGTATACTTTTCCAGGTCATGAGCATAGCAGTCTGACTCTTTAAACCAGACCCAGCATGTATCCTCATTCATCCTTTGTTTGTTTTCTTGTTTGGTTTTTGCACGGGAGATTGAACTCAGAGCGCTGAGCTTGCCAGACAGGTATTTATGCCACGGAGGTGTCTCCCCAGAACCCTGTATCCTCTTTCAGCTCTGAGTTCTTCAGTGCACAGAAACCCTAACAAGCACAATATCGTACCTCCAATCAACCTCTGAAAGCCCAACCTTTAAACAAGTGAGCATTTGGGGAAGAGAGTTTATATAACATAATATCTACCAAGAAGCAATGGCTAATACAGTATTACAAATTATCATATAAGTGATTATGCATGTAGTATAATAATGTATAGCAAATATAGAAATTATATGTTAGTCAAAATGATTAAATACAGAAACATCTTAAATTTTCTGAGTTATTTTATTTTCTTATATTTACCTACACATAACAAATATTTTGAAGATGGAATTCAAGTCCAAAAAAAAAATTTATTTCATATATGCCTCATACACATAACTTAAAGTTAGTTCTTTTTTCTTGTCTATTTTTTTCATTTGTTACCCAGCCCATTTTTTAAAACAGACATTTACTTGAGAGATAGTATGGAAATAATTTGTATGTCATGACAAGCAGTACATAATTAGAAGACCAGAATGGCAGGCACTCCAAGCATGACCCTTCTATTACATATTGCTATCTTCAGTGCAGTTGCTTAGTTCACAGGTATCAGCATATGTAGTTAGTCAGGGTGAGAATCCTTCCAATTAACTGCTAGCTTCAAAAACCTGCTGAAGATTCTCAGGATCATTGCCTTACCCATCTTGTGTGTATAAATTCCCCTTGAAGATATATTCATAAGTGAAAGAAACCAGACCCACATGTGTAAATGTCATATAGTATCCCTAGTATAATAAGTACTCAAAAGAAGAAATACAAATAGAAAGATATAACACAATTAAAAGGAAAGCAAGAACTTGAGGATTGGATGACAAGGAGAGGGCAAGGAGAAAAGCTGGGAAAACTGATTCGGGGGAGATAGTTCTACATAATATTTTCTGTGCCTGCATTTTAACCATGACATAACACTTGAGGTCAGGTGAAATTTTTCCACCTTTGACATACTATCATGATTTAAAAAGTATTGGGCTTTGGAGCATTTCAAAATAGAAGTGTTCACCCTGAAATAGCAATATTATTGGAGATATTTGCTACGTGCCAAGCACTAGGCTGTGGATTGCCAGCCCTCCCTCTAAACTAATGATAACTAATACATTTATTAACTTCATTCTAAATTTGAAGGAAGCAGTTGAGACATAAAGTAACCAGTCCAAGGCTATTTATCATATAGTTGCTTTACACACCAATAACTGTGGAAAATAGTGAGTAAACTCAATGGCTATACAATGTATATAAAATAATTCTAACCGATCTGCAATATAGTCTGTTAGTATCTTCATATGAATATCCATTCAAGCACCAGCCTGCAATAAGCAAAGAAAATTTCATAAATTAGATTCATATAATTCTCAAATCATAATAAATATTTTAAAATGAAATAACATAAATATAAATAAAATGTAATAAAATTATCATATCAGAAAATATTGACAACCCATTCAACTTTGTTCACTTTTTAATGTATATCCTGGAAATGTTTTCAACAAGTAGATTTTCTTTCTTAAGGCAACAATTCCATACTATTTCATGTCCAGTATTGATCTCCCCAATGTCTCTACTTTGTGGTGAGATGAGTGACAACACATCAAACTAACATTATACAAATTTTCGTGTATTTCTGTACCATGCCTATGTTTTGGAGATATCTGGATATTGATATCCACAAAAACATTTATTTTGCTTGTTGGCTTGCTTTTTGTTTTTTAAATAATTTTATTAAGAAACAAATAGCAATGAGACAGTTTCAAAACTGACTACTAGCACAGTTTCAATAACTACTACATTGCATATTATTGTCTTAGTGGTTATTCATTGTACAATATGCAGACATGATATCCTATCCACAAACACTATTAGAACAAATTTCTCTATTCACTACATTAAGAGAATACAGCTGTGTTTTCTTAATTTATATCCCTTTTTTGTTTAGTTTTGTCAGAGAAGTGTATTTAATTGTCATTTAAATATTGTAGGTGCGTGAATTCAGCAAAATATTCCAATATAGTCCAGTAGTCCACAATAGTAGTGGATTTTCTGTAAGACTGGCAATATCAGAAGTTGTTGATTGAGCCTTTTATAGTTCAGCATATTAATACATCCCTTTTACACTTTTTATACACCGTGTTTATACTTTTCTGATGGATGGTTAAAAACGAGATGAATCAAGACTTATATAACAAGAAATGTAACTTTTTTATGTGACAAGGTCAGTCAAATCCCCTCAGGATTTACCCTGAAACCCTGTACAGCACTTTGTACTTCTTTTGTCAGTGTTAGCCATGTGGATGAGTCATGGCCATTGCTTGACCAATTTGTTCTCTGTGAAAGCCTGAGAGAATGTTTTCTCTCCATGTGAATCTCCTTAGGCACACTCTACATCATCAATTACTTTCCTCTGTGACTCCATAATCTCCTTGATCAGAAAATTTGGGATACAATTGAGTTGCATGATGTTATAGTACAGGGTCTAACATGTCCTGGTTCTTCACTGACCTTGAAAGAATAGGGCCAAAATGTTGGCTGTCCTTGCGGCCTTTCTTTTTCTCTAATTTTTGGTTTGCAAACTTAGGTTGTTAACCCTCTAGAAGAGAAGTTTATTACTATTACCTTACAACCTAGGCAGTTGAGCTTAACTTCACTATCTGTCTGAGAATCAGACATCTTAGGAATAACATGGAACAGGTATTTTCCATCAAATATTGATATGTTAAACTTTAAAACCCTCTAGAATATGAAAGGAAAAAATTTTAAAAATGAAAAATATTTGAAAAATAGGAATAAACAGTTACCTATTTTTACACAGAAATTTAGGAATCTACCCAAATACAGACTTGTAGTGGAACAGCCCAGTGACATTTTTATTTTGTCTAGTTGTCATTCATTACCCTTTTTTTAAACAAACATTTACTTGACAGTATGGCCTTAATTGGTATGTCATGACAAGCAGTATGTAATTAGAAGACCAGAATGACAGGTGTTTCAAGCATGATCCTACCATTACACATTGCTTACTTCAGTGCAGCTGCTTAGTTCACAAATATCAGCATATGTAGTTAGTCAGGATGAGAAACCTACCTATTAACTGATACTTTCAAAAACATGCTGAAGATTCTCAGGATCATTGCCTTACCTATCTTCTGCATACAAAAGTATGACTTTGACCCTGTCATATTTCCTAGCTTTTCTCCTTGCCCTCGCTTCATTGGTTAATCCTCAAGTTCTCCTCGCTTTCCTTTTAATTGTGCTATGCCTATTTTTATTTCCTTCTTTGTCTTCTCATACTAGGAAGATTATATGATATTTATATATGTGGATCTGGTTTATTTCACTTATGAGTATATCATAAAGTGGCATCCACTTATATATAGAGGCTTCAAGTTTATCATTATTTAGCTGAATGGTACTCCATTGGATAAAAATACCATTTCTTTTCCATCAATTCCTCAGGTGATGGGCATCTTGGTTGTTTCCAAGATTTGGCTTTCACAAATTGTGCAGCTATAAACATAGGTACACATATATCAATATAATATGACGTTTTCAGTTCCTCTGGGAAAATGCCCAGTAGGGGGATAGCTGGTTTGAATGGGATTTCCAGTCCTAGTTTTGTAAGGAGTCTTCACACTGATTTCATAATGGTTACACCAGTCTTTGTTCTTACCAGCAGTGTAGAAGGGTTCCTTTTTCCCTACAGCCTCTCCAACATTTGTTGCTGGGTGATTTCTTTATGATAGCCATTCTTTCTGGGGTGAGATGTTATCTCAGTGTTTTTTTAATTTGCATTTCACAGATGGCTAGTGATGCAGAACATTTTTTATATATTTATTTGCTTCTTTAATTTCATCCTCTGAGAAGTGTGTGTTCATCATGGAAGCCCATTTCTGGATTGGGTCTTTAAATTTTGGGGCTTTTTTTTTTTTTTTTTTTTTTTTTTATAAATTCTAGAGAGCAGACCTTTGTCTGAGTGCTTATTAGTCAAGATTTTTTTCCAAATTTGTGGATTGTCTTTTCACTTTGTTGGTAATTTCTTTTGATGTGCAAAAACTTCTCAATAAGAAGTCCTAGTTGTTAATTTTTTAAAGTATTTCCTGTGTGATTTGATTTTTTTCATGTACTGTTTGCCTACACTTATGTCTTCAAGAGTTCCTCCTACTTTCTCTTCATGAGATTTAATATTTCTGTGTTAATGTTTAGATCTTTAATACATTTTGACTTTAACTTAGTGCATGGTGATAGATCTGGGTCCAGTGTTAGTTTTCAGCATGTAGGGATCCAGTTTTTCCAGCATCATTTGTTAAAAAGTCTATCTTTCTTCCAACAAGCCTGTTTGGCCATGTTGTCAAAGACAAGGTGGCTGAGTGTATTTGTAGAGGCCTCTGCATCTTCTAATCTATTCCAATGATCTTCAAGTGTATTTTGTTTCCAGTACCATGCTGATTTTATCACAGTACCATTGTAGTATAATTTTAAGTCAGGAATTGTAATGCCTCCCACCTGTCATTGTTGCCCAGGATTGCCTTTGCTGTTCTAGGTCATTCCCGGTGGCAAATCATTTTTAAGAATGATTTCTCTAAGTCTCTGAGATATGTTATTGGTAGTTTGGTAGAGACCACATTAAATCTGTACAACAATTTTGGGATTGTGGCCATCTTCACAATGTTGGTTCTTCTTATCCAGGAGCAGGGAATATCTTTCAATTTTCTGAAATCTTCTATGATCTCTTTTTTCAGAATACTGTCATTTTCATTGAATATATCTTTGACTTCTTTAGTTAGAGTAACTCCAAGTTATTTCATTTTCTGCGGTGCTATTGTAAAAGATATTGCTTCTCTAGTTTCCCTGTCAGTGTTTGTTATCTGTGTAGAGGAATGCTATTGACTTTTGGGTATTGACTTTGTATCACTCTATGCTACTGAATTTGTGTATCAATTCTAGTAGCTTATTGGTGGAGTTTTTTGGGGGTCTTCCAATTAAAGTAGCATGTCATCTGCAAAGAATTATAATTTAACTTCTTCTTTACCTATTCTTACTCCTTTTATTTCTCTCTCTTTTCTAATGGCTCCAGTTAAATGATTCCACAACTATATAAGAGTGGTGATAGAGGACATCCTTATCTTGTACCAGATCTGAGAGTAAAAGATTTCAGTTTTTCCCCATTTAGAATTATGTTAGCCACTGGAGTGTCATAGATGGCTTTTATCAGATTGAAGTAGAGGACATGTATTCCAATTTTTGGTAGGATTTTGAACATAATGAATGTTGGAGTTTGTAAAATGTCTTTTATGCATCAATTGAGATGATCATGTGGTTTCTAGATTTGACTCAATATGGTGTATTGCATTTACAGATTTGCATATATTGAACCATCCTTGCATCTCTGGGATGAATCTTACCTTGTCATGGTGTATAATCTTGATGATTTGCTTTATTCTATTTGCTAAGATTTTATTGAGGATATTTGCATCTAAGTTCATTAGGGAGATTGGCCTGTACTAAGCATCTTTCCCTGGTTTTGGTATCAGTATAATACTTGGCTCCAGCAATAATTTTGGGAAGATTGCTTTCCTTTGAATTTCATTGAAGAGTTTGAGGAGTATAACTATTATATCTTTCATAAATGTCTTGTAGAATTTAGCTGTGAATTCATCAGGACCTGGACTTTTCTTTGTAGTAGGTTGTTTTATTACATTTCTTATTTCATTGGCTGTTATTGGGTTATTGAAAGTTGTTATATCTTCTTGATTTAGTTTTGGTAATTTGTACCTTTCTAGGATTCTGTCCATTTCTTCTGTGTCTTCTATTGTGTGAGAGTAAAGATTCTCAAAGCAGCTATTGATAGTCTTTTGAATTTCCACTTGGTCTGTGGTAATTATATCCTTTTCATTCCTTATTGCTTGTATTTGAATTTTTTCTTTCCTCGTTTTTATGAGGTTGGCTAGGGGCTTATCAATTTTATTTAATCTTTCAAATAACCAGCTTTTTTGGTTTT
>NW_004524691.1:9603888-9606261 GCF_000260255.1 Octodon degus | reverse complement strand
ATTCCTCTTTGATTCTTTATACATTTCCTTGGCCATTCTTTGATCCCTTGCTGACTATGTCTAATTTCAAACTAGCTTTTCAATTTCCACAAAGTATATTTTATATAAAAATTTGAACTATCACTGAATTAAATCTCTGTATCAACCTAGGGAAAAATTATGTCTTTATCATATAGGGCCTTCCAATTCATGCAATCCTCGCTTAGATACTTCTATGATATCCCATGTTGAAATTTGACCTAGTCAATATAAGAACTGCTTTCTTCCCTGTCCATTTTCTTCTCTCATTAAGGAAGTTAGTACATGCTTTTCATAATAAGCTTTGCTTTATAGTGAAGAGTACACTTGCATCACCTGTACCTCTGGGATTATGAATTGGAATAAGAATGCATGGAGAACTGGAACAAACATCCATCCATCTCCACAGGAGGAAGTCAATAATAAAACAAATGAGCCTCTTTCTGTTTTTCTCCATACATTGTATACTTAAATTGACTATGGTTCATTTAAACTTCATTATTTTATAATTACCCTCTATGAAAGACAGAACAAAGACGCATGCTCAGAACATAAAAATGTAGTTGTTGACACATAATAAAATTTAATTAATGTCAAAGGAATGTAATTGAGCTCAAGCAGCACAGCAGATATACTTCAATTTCCATTTCAATGCTTAAGCACAGTTTATAGAACAGTGAAACTTTCAAACCCTATCTAAATTGAAACAATTGAATAAAGAGTAAGAAAAGAAAAACTGAAGCCAAAATGAAGTCAAATAATTCCTTGGGCAGATATTCTAAGAATTAAAGTGATTCCTAATTAAAATATAGCAAAGATATCTCTTACAAAACTGAGTACCAGAGTACTCTCCATAGGGAATTAGTATGTTGAATACAAACATGATCACTATAATGTTAACTTTGTCAACAGAAAATTTATACAATGATGATCCCATTAGCTCTTACTGCCTGGTCATATTTCAGCTACCTTAACTTCTGTTAGCCCACTGTGCAATATTTGCACAATAATACAATTGGCTACCTACAAAATTACTGGAGATGGCTGTCTCTGAGTCTATCTCCTTTTCAAAAAACACATAACTATACAACATGATGCATGCAAGTAAGAGACAAAGAAAATCATATGGAAAATAATTTTCAAATTATCTGAGAGACAAGGACAATCAAAAGCCAGTTGAACAACAATAATATAAGAACAAGCAAACTCAGAAATTTAAAGGACCCTGATAATGCATCCATTGCTACATGACAAGTAAGAAAAAGACACAAAAACATTCTACGTCTTTTTTCTTATCTTTATTAATTTTTTTTTATTTTAAATCTGAGTTAAGGTCTTGGTAAATCTGCCAAGCAAACCAGAAACTTATGATCCTCCTTCCTTAGCATCCTTAGTGGTTGAGATTACTGAAATGCATCATTGTGCCATGTGCTGCAAGGGTATTAAACTACCTTTTCATCTCCAGTCAGTCATGAGGGCCTTTCATTGACAATGAGACTCTTTTACTCTAGGGCTATAATGAAAACAGAGATTGTATGCATGATACAATGCCGAGCCAGCTCAAGGGTCTTGAATTAATAATATAGAAGAAAGCAGTGAAATTATGGAAAGAAATAAACCATGCACCCTCTTTTGGGTGTTGATCCTCAAAAAGTCAGGCACTGGAAATTTTATTGGCTATTTGCATGTTCATGTTATTTGGAATTGGAGATTCATGCAGGTTAATAGGGTTAGATCATGAGGGTGGGGCTCTGTGCTATAACTAGTGAATATTCTTTAGCACTTATAAGAAAGTTCTATTTTTTTTTTGACTACAGATTTTTTATTTTATTGAGAAACAAATAGCAATGAGATATTTCGACACTGATTAGTAGGACAGTTTCAGTCATCAATACATTGCGTATTGCTGTCTACATAGTGGTTATTCATAGTACAAGATGCAGACATGATGTCCTGTTCAAGCACTGTTAGTACCAATTTTTCTTCTCATTGAATTAAGAGAAAGTAGCTGTATTTCTATCCTAACTAACTATTTTGTATATATAGATACAAAATAGTCCTTCTAAAACTAATAGTTTAGTTTTGTCAGAGATGGGTATTCCATTGCCATTTAAATGTTGTAGGTGTATGAATTCAGCAAAATAATCCAATATAGTTCAGTAGTCTACAATAGTAGTAGGTTATCTTCTGGAGGGTTCTCAACTTAAGTTTAATGACCAAAAATTAAAGAAAAAGAAGGGCTATAAGGACTGCCAACATTTTGGCCCTAGTCTTTCAAGGTCAGTGAGGACTCAGGACATAGGGGAACCTGTACTGTAACATCCTGTAACTCAGTTGTGTCCCAAATTTACTGAT
>NW_004524691.1:9590845-9595058 GCF_000260255.1 Octodon degus | reverse complement strand
ACACTCACCGGACCTGGGCTAGGACTGGGTCTCATCCATGACTTCTTTACACACACACACACGTACCCAAGCACACATGTACCCAAACACACATTTCCATACAAAATAGGAAATCCGTCAACTTAACTTGCAAGTTGTCATTAAACAAATGAAAAAAAAAAAGATTCATTCCTTCTCAGTGAGAGAAAACACACAATAACTTGCAAGTGAGTCTCAAGAGACTGTACCCAAAGCAATTGCCACCAGTCTAGTATGCATAGCCAATCAATCCTGAGGAAAAATTAAATAAGATTTTATTTTTATGTAAGGAACATATGCAAATCCTTCAGCAACCCAGCCTGTGTTAACTAGCACTTTTCTTTGCCCTTTAAGTACAGAACTACAGTGAAGCATTCCAGAAGTACATCTTTGGATTATTATAAATTTATTTCATTTATATTTCATTGGATAAACCATTTATTTCTTTAGAGCTAGGTTGGATAGTGGTTTATCAGTTTTATTTATTCTTTCAAAGAAATGACTATTTGACTCATTAATTCTTTGTATTGTTTTCTTCATCTCCATTGCATTAATTTCTGCTCTAATCTTTATTTCATGCCTACTTTTGGCTTTGGGGTTGACTTGCTCTTCTTTTTCTAGGAGCTTGAGGTACAGCATAACGTCATTTATTGGGGCTTGTTCTGTTTTCCTAATGTACAAATTTACTGCTATAAAGTTATCTCTTAGGACAGCTTTCATTGTATCACATAGGTTTCGGTAAGTTGTATCTGCATTTTTGTTTAATTATAAACTTTTTTTAATTTCTTCTTTACCTTCATCTGTGACCCACTGGTTGTTTAGGAGTTTGTTATTTAATTTCCACATTTATTGTGTATTGTTATTTCTTTTGTCAATGGTTTCCAGTTTCATTGTACTGTGGTCAGATAGCATGCATGTGATAATTTGAATTCCTTTGTGTATAATTAAGCATGCTGTGTGCGAGTATGAAGTCTATTTTGGAAAACATCCTATGTGCAGCTGAAAAGAACATGTATTATTTTGTAGCTTGGTGAAATGGTCTTTAAGATTTACTAATTCCATTTCTTCCCAAATTTGATTTACTTCTACCTCTGATTTTTTCCCCCTAGTTTATATATCTCTTTTTGGCAGTGGCATGATAAACTACCCCTTTACAATTGTATTACTGCTCATTTGATTTTTCATGTCTGTTAAATTTTGTCTTATATACTTGGGTGTTCCTACATTGGGTGCATATATATTGATAATTATTATCTCTTCCTCTTGCAGTTTTCCACTATGTAGTGGCCTTCTATATCTCTTTTAGTCCCACTTGGTTTGAAGTTGATATTGTCAACAACCAGCATAGCTACTGGTTTTCTTTTTTTTTTTTTTTCCCCTTTAGCATGGAGAATTGTTTTCTATCCTTTGACTTTCAGTCTGTGAATTTCCTTTTA
Source organism: Octodon degus (assembly GCF_000260255.1). Classification (NCBI taxonomy): domain Eukaryota; kingdom Metazoa; phylum Chordata; class Mammalia; order Rodentia; family Octodontidae; genus Octodon; species Octodon degus. The sequence continues at coordinate 9,593,604 of NW_004524691.1, read as the reverse complement.
AATTAAATATGTTTGCTGTATGCAGCACATTGTCGAATTTTGCTTCTTAATCCACTGTGTTAATCTGTTTCTTTTGTTTGGTGATTTGAGGCCATGTACATTGATGGTTATAACTGATACGTATTGGCTTATCATTGTCATGTTATTTTCCTGCTATAGGTTCTATATGTTTTCTGTTTTTAATTGCATACACTGTTTGGTATTCCTTACTATTTTTCTTCAAATTGTGGTTGTTTCTGTCTCTTTCTAGAATATCTGTCCATATTCTTTGTAGGGTTGGTTGGGTGGTCATGATTTTCTTCAATCGTTCTTTGTCATAGAAGGATCTTATCTCACCATTGAATTTGATAGGTAGTTTTACAAGGTGCATCAATCTGGGTTTCAAGTTGTTTTTTTTTTCTTTCATAACCTAAAATACTTCACTCCAACCTCTTCTTGATTTGATGGTTCTATTGAGAAATACGCTGTGATTCTGATGGGATTTCCATTGTAGGTGACCTCTTTCTTTTCTCACTTAACTGTATGTCAGATTATTTTCTCATATTTGGAAAACTTTCTTATAGTACTTTTGCAAATAGTCTTATTTATGTCATTTGTGATGTCTCATGCTGTTTCATTGACAACTACTATTCTCACATTATTTTTTGTGTCATCTTATAGCTGCTGAATTATTATTTCCTATTTATTTGTTAGTTTTGAGAGAACTTTCCTTTCACATTCAGTACCTGCACTCCTGTCTTCCAGCTAAAAGTCTATCTTCAGTTTCATTCAAATATCTGCTGGTTTTCAATGGAATTCCAAATTTCCTGGATATCCATTTGAATATGCTTCTTGCATTCTAATTAATTTCTGTATTGCTCATTCAGTGTTTCCATCACTTTTTATTGTCCTATATTTTTTAGCTGTGCTGAACAATTCTTTAATAATTGTCATTTCTTTTTCACCTCAGAGATTATTTCTGATCTTATTTCTTCTATAGCCTGATTGACCTATTTCTTTACTTCAGTTGCTATCATTTCAGAAATTTCAAGTGTGTGATTTCCAAGTTATTTAATGTCCTTGTCTTCTAGATTTGTAGGGAAGGGCTGGAGAATTGAGATTGCCTTTTGCCCTGGTTTTTGCCACTTTTAAATCTCCCAATAATTACCCAAATTTACTAGTGATGGGAGACTGATGGGGAGTGAGTAAGGTTTCTGATACTGTGGTTGGTGGATAGGACTCACCAAGTCTCCCTCTACTTGTGGGTGTGACTAGGTGATACTCATCTAAACTGCAATGTGTGATGTGGGTTTGGGCTGGATTCACCAGGATCCCACAAGCCTCCCATAACCCTTATAAGTTCTTAAAACACTAGACCAGTGGCAGCACAGGTGCCACAACCATGCATTATGGGCCAAGGGTCAGAAGTTAGAAGAGTCCTGCAGATCACCCAGAGTCCTCCATAGGTCTTAAAGGGCTGGACCAGGTGCTGAGTAGTTTACATGCCTGTATACAATGGGGCCACTAACCCCAGCTTGCCAGAGTCTAAAATATCTCTTTTGAATAAATACCAACAGATTCATGTTAGAATATGTTAATGTTAAAAAATGTACTTTATGATATTGTACTCTACTTGAAATCTATTTTTAAGCTTCATTTTAACATTATAAATAATGTTCCAAAACTACAGTATAATATTGTACTTACTATTTAATTAACATTATTGGAAATATAGATTATTTTGCTTTTTTAAAAAACTGTATTTGATTATTACAGGGTCTCACTCTGTAGCTTAGACTCATAGTGAGTCTCCTGTTTTCAGCCTCCCCAGGGCTAGGATTATAGGTCTTCCCCACTAGGTCCAGATTCTGTGGCCGGCTGGGTCTGCCCTGGGGGTGGGGAGGAGTGGCATGTGTGCTGCAGATGGAACTGCAGTCCCTGTGCTTGCCTTGGCTTGCCTAAGCAGGCACTTCAGTCCACTGAGCTATCTCTCTGGCCCATAGATTACTTTCAAATATGAAATTTATTAGTGTTTTCTTAAAGTTCAAGAAATTTTATTATTGTATTATTGTTGTTATTGTTGTTGTTGTTGTTTTAACGTGTTTGATACAGAGTCTCACTATGCAGCTCAGAAGCATAGTAATCCACCTGTTTTCAGCCTCCCAAGTTCTGGGACTACAGGTGTGTGCTATCATGCCAGGATTCAATGGCTGGAGCATGGACTCAGGATCAGGACCTGTATGACATGTGGTGTGTGAAATAAAACCACAGTCCCTGCGCTTGACTAAGCAGGTGCTTAGTCCACTGAGCTGTCTTGCCAGCCCCTAATTTTAATGTAAAATGTGTGTGATTGGATTAACTTGCAGCAAAAGTTCTGAAATCATAGTTAGATTCCTTTTTCTCTCTGTGAGTGTACCTAATGTAATTTTGAGGAAGAGTTGAAAATATAGCTGACCCATTATAAATTGAGGAATAAAGTCTTTAATTAGCGATGATCTCCCTCTAAGGTTACAAAGTTAAAACTTTAGGGCTGGCCAAACAGCTCAGAAGATTAAAGATTCTGCAAGCAGGCTCAGAGACCAGGGGTTCGATCCCCTGGCCTACCATGCTGGCCCTGCTCCCGGGACATGCTGAGACAGTAATTCAGATTGGGCGTGGTGACATGTACCTGTAATCCCACTTCTTGGGAGCCTGTAAGCAAGCAGATCACTACTAATCCAATCTAGCTGTGAGACCCTGAACACCCTGTAGACCCTTCCCTAAAGTAAAAAAAAAAAAAA
>NW_004524691.1:9587488-9590745 GCF_000260255.1 Octodon degus | reverse complement strand
TATAAAAAGTAAAGCCATATTAATATACTGAGCTGTAAAAGGCTCAAGTCCACAATTTCTGACATTGCCAGTCCTATGGATAACTAGTGGATTTGTAAAAGGAACTTGTCCTATCCTTTGTCTGCCACGTTATAATGTAGAGACCCTCACCACTCACCACATGTAAGAAGATGCCAGTCATTCTCATAGATTCCCAGCCTCCAGATCTACAAACCCAACAATAGACATTTATTCTTTATAAATGACTCCACTTAAAGCATTTTGTTATGCCATCACTTACTAGACTAAGACACATTCTGAAATACACCATTTATGTAACATTTTTCCACAGTCTCTTTCCTATGCTCGCACTGGATTACAGTTTAGATCACTCCCACAGCATAAACTATGGGGGCTTCGAGTGCCTGGGGCTAAACAGACTAATTGTGTGGCATCAAATGTACTTGCTCTTTTCATGTTAATATGAATCTACAACAATCACACTCATTTTCTGGAATTCTTTCTGATTTCCAATAGTAGAATTTAATGTTAAGTGTGGTGGAAAAAATAGAATTTCAAGGTAAAATATCTGAATTTTGCTTTTTTCTTTTCTACCAGCTACCAATATGCTTTTGCATATTGAATATTCTAGTTCCAATTTTTCTTAATGTAAATTCAGTCTAATAATATTATTGGGCATTTTTATTAGAATTTAGTACTATACACTTCTTTTGTGCTTAAAATTATTTAATCTGCATGTTATATAGAACAGTGTCAATCATAGGGTTACCCTTTCAGTTAGTCTCCAATATTCCAGGTGTAATGGTGAGCAGTGCAGAGAAGGACAGCAAGAGACAAAACAGAGTGCATGCAGGGATTTGGGATGACCAGTTGTTCTCAGGATACAAAAGGTCATGAGCCACCCAGAACCTTGTTATTTATTTATTATATCTGGGTCAAGAATGATGACTGAAGACCAGAGGTGTTTCTGGGAGCAACAAGAGTAGGCTAGTAAGGAGAACAAAGCATTTTTACAAGGACAGGACAAGATGAGATGGGGCAATGAGGGAACTGTGTTTTCCCCAGATGTCTATTGTCTTCAGCAGATGAGACCTTGTCCTGTGACCACCATAGCAGATGTTAGCCCTTGGGCTTCTAGCTGTAACCAGAAAAGAACAGGGAGTTTCCATGTTTCAATTTGCCTCACAAACAGGACAAGAACAAGCTTGGGGATCCCTCAGACTCAGCTTATAATTCATGGTATTGTTTCAATATAAGTATATGAGAAACTTAAACATACATAATGCAAACTTCACAAGTTCTTTAAATAACTCAGATTCTAGGTAACGCCATAAAATCATATTGTTAATTGTGAGATCGTAACCGATGTGTGAACACTCTTGGATGCTTTGAAGTATTCTGTATTCTAAAATAACTTAGATATGATGTTTCAGCATCCAAAAGTTTTATAAGTTTGTTTTCCAAGTTGAGATATTATTATATATTGTTTTGGTTCAAATATTTTTGAACATCTGATGTCACATCAAACCCTTGTTTAGTAATTAAAATAGTTTTTGCTTGTTGTAATAAATTGCCAAGATAACAGAAACAGAAAACAAATATATGTTGGCTACAAGGAGCCCATATTACATAGAGAGATTCATGTAAGTTGAATCAAAAGGATGAAGAAACACATTCCATGAGAAACTTAATAAGACTGAGCTGAGCCTCTTCTAACTTCATCACTTATACAATGCACAACATGTGAATTCTCTGAGAAGATAGACAGTTCTCTGTGATAATGCAATTAGCAAAATACATGAAACAAAGATTTACAAAACTATAGTAAAAAAGACAAATCTACTAATTTTAGATGGAAGCATAAGAACTCTTCCATCAGTAACTGATGGTTAAACAGATGAAACATTTGTAAGTATGCAGATCTTCCTAAAAACACTATCACTTAACTTCATTCCATGAAATTTATAAGGTAATCCATCCAATGAAAGAAGAATGAATGTTCCTTTGAAGTTCATGAGAGACTTTGCCCTAAATCATAAAACTCAGAATAACAAATTTAAAGAGTAAAACTTATGTGAAGAATGTTCTCTGACAGCATGAAGGAATTAAAGAAAAAGATCAACAACAGAAAGATAAAGAATTCTCAATATTTACTATAGAATGCAAAATATCCTAAGTAATTCATTGAGCAAAAAAAATGTCTCCAGATATGTTAAAATATTTTGAACAAAATAAAAAAATAAAATTAATCAAAATTTGTAGGATGCAGCTAATTAACTGAGAAAGAAATTTATAGCATTATGTGCATACAGCAGAAAAAGAGAAACATAACATGGAAACATTTTCACCATAAAATGGCAAAAGAACAAATAGTTGTAAGCCTATATCAAGTTGAGAAAGGAAAAAGGCAAGGGAAAATAGAAAATCCATAAAAATTGTAAAGAAAAAAGAAAGCTGGTCTTCAACAAGATCAATAAAATTTCTACCCAGCCAACCAAGAAAAATAAATACCATGAAGAGAAATAAATTTCTAGTATCAGAAAAGAAAGTGATACTATTGCTATTGATACCATGTTTATTATAAGGATTATAAAGGTGTATGCTAAATATGGGAATATAGTTAATAGCTCAAAGAAAGTGAACCAGTTCCTTGAACATTATACTATCTGTAATCATCAATTTTAAACATCAACTCACCTTGCCACAAATTATTATTTCTAAACATGTCCAGGAGAGATTTTTGGATATGACTGGTACTTGAGCTAGAAAATTCAGTAAAATAGATTATCTTGCCCAATGTGATTTTGCATTATCCAATCCAGAGTATTTGATGAGAATAAAAAGAATTAGAAAAAGGAGAAATTCACTACCTTTGCTTCTTGCCCACCCTTTTGAGCTAGAACATGGGTCTTTGACCCTTATGCTAAGATTTATATCATTACTTCCCCACAGTAGAGGCCATTAAAGTTGAACTAGAATTACAGAAGTAGGTTCCCTGTGTGTTTAGATTGCAGATCATAGGAATTCTCACTCACTTGCTAAAAATCTCTTCTTGTTTCTCAGTAATATCTGTGCATCTATGCACCCACACATTCATTTATTTAACACAACCTGAGAATCAGTGCTGGCAGTGGTATCTGCCCCAGAGGCTGATAATTGTGCTAGTAGTCTGGTGTATACATATATGTATCTATTTCCCAGTTATCTTTACTTCCCTAAATACATTTACATGTACATAAAAGAAAAAAGAAAAAAAA
>NW_004524691.1:9586369-9587388 GCF_000260255.1 Octodon degus | reverse complement strand
TATAGACAAATATTGAAATATGAAATATAAAAGATATAGAAAAGTTATTTTAGAGAATATTTCTGAAATGAATGCATAACATGAGATTACTAGTTTTCACACTGTAATTAAATTGTTTACAAACTTAAATGAATATAACAATAAAAACTCTCCAAAATAAAAATGAAGAAAGAAATCACAGATCAGTCATATAACAGTTCACTCTATGTCAAAATCAAAAACTCATATTCATGTGATAAGAATTGTCAATGTAGAAAGGGGTAAGCATTAAATATTTAAAAATTTAAAATTTCTGAATTTAGTTGAATTTATAACACCACATTTCCAAGAAAAATGAACTTTTTGCATAAGAAAGTTAGAAAGAATCATACCAAGATACACAAAAATGAAATTGTGCAAAATTTATTGTTAAGAAAAAATCATTAAAGCATATACTTAGAAAGTATTAGCTTTGGAAGAGCAAAACTAAACAACATCATATTCTGCATTAGAAAGAAAACAAAACAAAAAAAGACCGAGTGTATAATAAACTAGAGTAATTAAAATACTGAAACAAAGAAAAAATCTGTCCTCTGAATTTTATGCTAAGCAAACATACCTTTGAAAACTAAAAGTAAAATATTTTCCAGTTATCCAAACTTGAAATATTCTAGTACCTCCAGTTGTAGCATATACGAAATAGCAAAGAGCATAATTCTAAAGGCAAGAGAAGTTGCAGTATGCTCCTGGATGAACAATAAAGAGCTCTCAAAATAATAGTTACATAGGACTATATAAAATATATTAGGTGAACCCTTATTTAAAAGGTCATTAAAGATTTCTATGAAACAATACCAATCTTATGTCGGGTTATACACTTATTTTTTTCGTGTGTGTGTGTGTGTGTGTGTGTGTGTGTGTGTGTAAAGGACAAGGAAGAAGTAATATAAAGTCAATGGAAAATGGAAATATACTTTTTAAATTTTGTAATACTAGGAGAAAATATCATTCCATGTCTTTTAAATAAATTTAAGTCAAAG
>NW_004524691.1:9579827-9586269 GCF_000260255.1 Octodon degus | reverse complement strand
AAAAAAAAAAAAAAAAAAAAAAGCTAAAACTTTGATGTATTTCATTTCTTCACTTGCAAATTTTGAGAAAACATATTAATTGAAGACCAAATAATGGTTAGCATAGCTTATTCTTGCTTCATATCATAGAATTTCTAACTTTTATGACAATAGTATTCCACAGTATGCATGCACCACTTTTCCTTTATGCATTCATCAATAGATTGATTCATAAATTGTTTCCATGTATTGACTCTATTGTGAATAATGTTGAAATCATAGTTGGAGTCCTTTTTGCTCTCTGTTCTTGTGCCTAATGTAATTTTGAGGAAGAGCTGAAAATATAGCTGACACATTATAAGTTGAGGAACAAAGTCTTTAATTAGCAGTGATAGCCCTCTAAGGTTACAAAGTTAAAACTTTAGGGCTGGCCAAAGAGCTCAGAATATTAAAGCATCTGCAAGCAGGCTCAGGGACCAGGGGTTCGATCCACAGCAGACAAGGTGCTTCCTTCACATACTTATATGATTTTCTTTTAATATATTCCCAATGGTGACATTGTTGAATCAGATTATAACTATCTTTTTAACTTTTTGAGAAGCATCTATATTATTTTCCATGGTAGGTATACTAATTTCCATTCCTACCAAAGTGCACAAGGTCCTCTTTTCTGTTCATCATCTTTGACTCTTGGTATTTTTATTCATCTTGATGATGGTCACTTTTATTGGAGTAAGGTGCTATGTCGTGGTGGCTTTGATTTACATTTCTCTGCTGATTAGTAATGTTACGAGCTTTTTCGTATGTCTGATAATAATTTCTATGTCTTCCTCTGAGAAACTTCTTAGACTACTGCCCAGTTTAGTTGCATTGTTTGTTTGTTTCTTTGCTATGGAATTTTAGGAGATCTTTGTGCATCTTAGATATCAATCTCTTTTTCAGCTATATACTTTGCAAACATTTTCTACCTTACACTTTCATATTTTGGCATAAGCCAGAGTTATTAAGCAAACTCTTTTAGATGACATAGCAGTGGCAGATCCACATGGGAAACAATGAGCAGAAGTGTACACTGGACTAATACAAGTATTCGTCGCCCTCATGCACATTGTTGCTATAGCTGTGGGAAAAAGTCATTCAAAACCATATAAATACAAAAGAAATTTACATTTAGCAATACATTTGGCATTGCAGATATAGAGAAATATAGTCAGAAAGTAAAAGAACTCACTAAAAGATGAAATTTGTTAATATTTTTCTGTGATGACCAAAAAGCTAATTTATTATGGTTTCCTTTATCCAGTTTAGAAAATATTGCATAGAATATGAAATTATTAGGCATTGATATTAGTTGAGCAACACATTGTTGAGATTTCTTTTTTATTTAATATATATATTTGGTATAGGATCTCACTATGCAGTTCTGACTCATCGTGATCCTCCTGATTCAGCCTCCCCAATGCAGGGATTACAGGTGTACACCATCACACCCAGTCTTGGTTGCCAGCTCAGAGCACCTGGTAGGGACGGCATGGCATGTGGTACCAGGGATTGAACCGAGGTCCTTGTGCTTGCCTATTCAGGCACTTAGACTACTGAGCTATTGCCATAACCCTATATGTCTCTAATTTCATTTGTATTAATTTGGAGTAAATATGACTGATTAGCTGAATATTTCCTTAATTTATTCATTTAATGGAGCTGTAGTGCCTGATGTCCAAACTTCTGCAGATCATTTTATTAATTTCCAGTTTTAGATAGGCACTAGGAAAATTAAAATATATTTGCTGGTAATAAGGTAGTACAGTATTTGTAAGTTACAGAAGATAATGTCTTGTCTGTGGTACAACATTCAACATCTGAGAGCACAACTCTTAAAAATGAAGGAAACCTTAATGCTCTCAAATGCTGGCTGTTCTGCCCCTGAGCAGACATTAGACAATGTCTAAGGACACTATTGATTTTTTAATAACTAGAAGGATGCTATTGACATCTAAGTTTGAAGCTAAGGATGCTGTTAAGCATTCTGCAGTTTAAAGGACAGCACTTCCAACAAGGAATTATCAAATCAAAAATGTCATTTGCACAACTGTCAAGAAATGCTTCTTCAGTTAGTTAGAACAACTTCTGCATCATGTTGTTAATAGGAAGAGAAAGTTATGGGCACAGTTATCTTTACCATTGGAGGAGTCACTTCCAGGTCCTTGTCTTGGTGCAAGAAGCCAGTGGTTGTAATTCCAAAGTTACAGTATTGGAATCCCATCAAGTTAATTCCAATCTACTACTTTCAATGCAACCCTTGGTGAAAACAAAGACACTAAATTACATTTTCAATCATTGGGGAATCAAGGGTCTCTAAGTTCAGCTACAAAGATGGCTTCCTGTAACAAAGAGAGTGACCCAGGGTCTCACCCAATTTTTATTCAGTGGGATAGTGGCTTGAGGAGGATTGACTGAGAATTGTGGGAAGAAGGTGACCATTGTGAGCTGAGCTAGGTGAGTGTCCTACATTTTCCTCTGCCATATGCAGAGAGGATATGCAGAGAAAGTAATCTGCATTATAATATTATGCCATAGAGACAGCATCCAATGTTTTGGGTGTCTGGTGCTTCAGCTTTGATGCAGTCTTTCAAGCCCCAGGAAGTCATAGCCTCTATCTTGAGGCTTGATCCCAGCTAGCAGTGCAGAACATTAGCTCTTCCATCCTGTCTCCACCCAGCTCACATTAAAGAGCAGCAGGTTTACCAGGGAAACATGCACGCCACCTTCAAAGACTATCACCATCATCTCAGCTAGACCAATTACGTTGCTTAAGGCCAATTGAAGGATAAATAGAAATTCTAGCCAGCTCTCTACATAACAAAATGAGGAAATAGGGTCAGACTCAGTCAAAATGGAGACAGTCACTCTTCTTTCAAGAAGAGCTGCTCAGGTGGTCCTCCACAACCACTTATTGATGTATGTAAAGAATCACAAATCTAAATAAATTATGAGTATATAAAAATGTCTGAAGACTTTCTTTGACTAGCAGTAAGGCATGAACCGGGACCTAGAATGTGTTAAGCATCCTTAGGTGACTCTAATATGCCCATTTGTGGGAGCTCTTGGAGTTAGAACCCACAACACTTTTAAAGTAAGTCAATGAGATGTGGAAGACGTGTGTGAATTTGATGAAAAAGAAACACAGAGGGCTGGCCAAGTAGCTCAGTGGATTAAAGCACCTGAAAGCAAGCGCAGGAGCCAGGAAGTTTGATTCCCTGGACTGCAGTGCCAGCCCTGCCCCCGGGGCATGCTGAGATGGCAATTGAGACTGGGTGTGGTGGCACACGCCTGTAATCCAAACTCTTGGGAGGCTGTAAACATGAGGATCACTGAGAGTCCAATCTAATAGAGAGACTCTGAACACCCTGCAGACCCTTCCCTAAAATACAGAAGAAGAAAAGAAGAAGAAGAAGAAGAAGAAAAAAGAAACACAGAATAGGTTTGTCTTTCCCAAAATGTCTGTACTACTATATTGCAGGGTCCAAAATAATCAGAACACACAGGAAGTGCCCCACACACCTAGGATTCCAGTGAGAAGAATGACAATGATGTTGGAAAATGAAGGCACATATGCTTTCCTCCTTTCACAGGTCATGAAAATGTTGTCTGTATCTTTTTCCTCTTTGTTAGATGAAGACTCACCTAGCTCTTATTATATATTAGACACTTAGCACCTACTTGTACAATTGTAGAATGGCCATGTAAATGTGCAGGTAGAGTTACAAAAAGTAAACATGAATATTTTCAGATTCATATTTAAAAGCAGACTCTTCAGGGTACATTTCCTAAATCATATTGTATACAGACTTAATGTTTGGATTTTTTTTATGTTTGTTTTTCTTTTTTTCTTTTTTATTTTTTGAAGAGTACAAAATTGTGACAGAATGTCTGGATTTATAAAATAAACTATATTAAAGTTAACATAAGGCTGTACTTCCAGCTGAGGATATAGCTCAGTGCTAGAGTGCTTGCCTAGCATGCACAAGACCCTGAGTTCAATCCCCAGTACTACAACAACAATAAAAATAATAAGACCATATTTCTAGATTATGAGCAGTGCAATAAATATTACACTCTACAAAATCAAAAATTGAAATAAAAAAAGATTCATTTAAGATTTTATAAAAAATAATTGCTCTGTACATCACACAGGTATGTTAGTAAGTTAATAAGAAAAAGAAACTGGTTTAGAAAAAATAAAAAGTTGTGAACAAAGAAATCTTACAATAATAAAAGCTAAGGCATAATTCACACTTTAAGAATCAAAAACAATCAATAATATTTAAAAAAATAATCCTCGCAATCATTAGAAGAGAAAGCCTGTAACACTTACAGTTTGTGCTCAAAGGTTTCAGGAGAAAGAATCAGGGACAAGAGAAACAATGACAAGTCTTTTGTGAAAAATCCGAAATCTTGTGCAGGAACTGGGATTCGGTTTCCAGTTTATCAGGTTGGCCCGCCCCCAGGGCATGCGGAGATGGGGACTGAGACTGGGCATGGTGACAGTTGTCTGTAATCCCAGAGCTTGGGAGGTTGAAAACAGGAGGATCACTAGGAGTCTGATTTGTGTAGTGAGACTCTGTAGACTCTGTACTAAATACATAAAAAAAAAAAAATCCAAAATCTCATATAAGATATAACATTTAATGATCATGCACATCAGATGAATACTTATAACTCTTCTCAAAATGATAAATTAATTCCAAATCTATTTCTAAATCAAAAGTTATAAATAATCCCTCCATGTACAGACTACAAAATTTATAATGATGCCATAATCATAGAAAATGATTAATTTTATGGATTTTTCAAGTGTTTGGAAACACTTCCTTGGCTGACTCTTGTAATAGTAAAACATTATGCAAACTCTTATTATCATATATCAGCAAAATCCATAAAAAGTAATCCACTACTTTTGTACCTCTATGAGTCTATCCTACAAAGATAATTCTAAAATTTTCAGGTATGTATAGAAAAAAATACTATGTCTCTATATTTATCAAAGCTGTGATGGCATTATCATAACTAGTGCCTTAATGAAAGTGCACACCAAAAGATGTCTAGTAAAATAAATATATGTATACATATATATGTATATTTACATATATATAGAAATATATATATAGAAAAAGAAAGAAGGAAAGAGAGAAACAGAGACAGACGCTTTATAAAGTTTATTTGTTCTTTGCATTGCACCAACTCCAAAGCAAAAATGACTTGATGACAAAAATACTGCTCTAATACTATTTAAAAGATAGTTACTTAACATTTAATTCATTTTGAATTTGCTTTTATTTCCACTTCAAAATACATAAAAAAAATCCTTCAAGATTCACTTCAAAATCCTTTACTCCCTCCAAAGCTTAAGTGATTTTAATGCCCAAGCAATAAATGCCTTATTTTATTTTAGCAGATCTCTGTATCTTGAATTTTAAAAGATATATGAATTGATACTAGTTGATATTGTTGATTTATCACTTCCTAATACACAATTTTATCTCTTTCATTAGATGTTAAACTAGTTTTTTCTCATGAAGACTAATTAAAATTTCAGACATGAAGTTCACTCGCTGGAAATGCTGGTAAGTAATAAACTCCAGCTTTTTATCCCATGAACTGCTAAGCCTAAAGAATCACTGAAAGTTTTTAAAGTCTTTGGAAAACATTATATCAGAGTTTTACTCCTATAGGGTACCCAGCTGTTGGAAACTGAAACAAAGTCCATTTAAAATACAAAAGCATAAAGTAGGAAAATATCACAAAAGAGACATTCAGTGCTGACAGCTTTCTGTAGTCCCAGTCTCCAACATTCTGCAACGTTTGTGACACAGACAAAAGCTTTGACACAGAGAAAAATTGTACTGATGACTGATTTGATTCTGATTTGTTTGTTCTTCATTACTTGTCATAAAAGCTTTATGAAACTGCAGCCCTTTTCCTGAAGAACAGCATGTTTCCAGAGTGAGTTCACTGTGATTTTCAGGATGCTTCAGTATCCTCATGAAATGGCATGCAGCCCTCAAAATACATTCACAATAAAATTTTAAATTAGTAACATTGCTCAAATGTCTCCAAATTTGGCCAGCAAAACTGTCTCTTGTGCCCTTTAAATATACATTTAAAGTTTTTAAGGAACTTCCTTACTTCATAGTGCAAAAACAAATACCAGGCCCTTCTTGTACTTACTGTGTACATCCTTGAAGACCGCAATATTCAGTTCATACACATTTACAATTATTGCATTTTGCTGTTGAATTGTTCCTTCAACTAATGTACAGTAGCCCTCTTTGCCTCTGCTGATAAGATGTAGCTTGAAATTTAATTTGTCTGGGGCTGGAGAGATGGCTCAGTGGTCTAAAGCACCTACTTAGAACAAGCTTGGCAAAGCATCAGGGACCGCGGTTCAATCCCCCAGCACCAC
>NW_004524691.1:9575462-9579727 GCF_000260255.1 Octodon degus | reverse complement strand
CTCTCTCTCTCTCTCTCTCTCTCTCAAATAAATAAAAAAAAAATTAAAAAAAAAAGAAATTTAATTTGTCTGGTAATAACATTGCTACCCCTGTTTCTTTTAGGGTCTTGGTATATGGTATATCATTTTCCAATCTTTAATTACCAATTTATTAATTTCCTTTTGGATTAAATGAGTTCCCATAAAGGAAAAGAATGTTGGGTTCTATTTTTTGTAGTCTACCAATCTGTGTCTCTTAATTGGAGATATGAGGCGAGGCCACTTGCCTTAAGTTTTATTACTGAAAGTATAAACTTATTTCTGTCCTTGGGTTACTTTTTTGGTGTGGACTCAATCCTTTGTCTGTAATTTAATCACCTACCCTGCTTGATGTATTTATTGGAGTCTGACTTTTTGGCTTTGTTGGTTGTTCTCTCTGCCTGGAATATTCTTGAGAACATTTTTGATCTGCTGGTTTGATGTTCATGTATCTCTTAAGACACCCTTTGTTGTGGAAAGTGTTTATTTTTCCATCAATTTTGAAAGATTTTTGCAGGATATATCAGTCTGAGTTAGGAGCTGTTGTCTTCAAAAAACATACACACTTTACTTTTAGCTTTCCAGGCCTTTAATGATTGTGTTTAAAAATCTGCTGTTGTCTCAAAAAATCTACCTTTTTTGTGTAATATTTTTCTTTCTGTTTGTTTGTTATTCTCTAACACTATTTAAGATTCTGCCTTCTTTTGAAAACCTTTGAATTCAGCTATGATGTCTTGTGGGAAGTTTCTTTTATTACCATTGTTATTTGGTATCCTGTAAGCCTCACTTACTTGTACATTGATTTCTTTCCTCATAATTGGAAAGTTTTCTTCTGCTATTCCTGTAGACAGATATTTTTATTCCATGTGTATTCTCTTCTAATCTCTTTGTAACTCCAATTAACTTTCGGTTAGTCTTATTAGCACCATCTAGAAGCTTTTTAGTGAGTTTTTGTGTTTTTTTCTCATTTTTATGTCTTCCCTGAGTAAATTGTCATGGATTTCCAATGTGTCATCGATTTACGAAACCTTGCCTTCGCTGTTGTCATTTTTTGTGTCCATGAATTCCATAAAATTTTTATCTCTGGGAGTTTTGTTTGACATATTTTCACAGATTTTTCTATCTGTGCCAAATTTTTACTCAGGTTTTAAACAGTTTGGGTCAGCTCTTCCAATTTTTTTTCTCCCATGCCTACATTGCCAATTTTGTGTGACAGTTGCACTGATTTTTGATGTGTTCCCTCTGAATTTTCCAAGTTTCTTTACTTCTTCCCTAATCATTTCCTAAATTTCAACTATCTGGGTTTTGTTTTCTATCCCATGGGTCCTCCTCAGACCTACTGAGGGGAAAGCTGCGAGGCTTTTGGACATTTTGTTGCCGTGTTTTTTCAGCTTTCTATTGGTATTATTACTACTATTATTATAGACAATATTATTTTGTGCTGAGGGCTGAGGTCAGATAGAGGGACGAGAGATAGAGTGACGAGAGATGGTTGTTGTCATGAGGTCTCTTTAAGTTCTGTTTTTCTGTTCAATATTTTCTTGACATTTTGCCCAAAAATAGTCTACCCCTTCTACCTACTGAATTTAATTGTATTGGACCTGTCAGTGTGCTGTAGAGAGCAGTTTATTGGTATGGCCATCCTTTCTGGGGCTGCCTTTCGAATACTGGTGTCCTACTGCACACCGGCCCTGCACCACCACCTGCTGGCCACGGGGACAGGGCATGTGTGCAGAGCACTGAAATTATTTTCCATCCCGCTTTCGATTTCACTGGATCCCTGGGTCGAAACTATCTCATGCTGTTGCACACAGAGCAGAAGATAGTGTGACCGGGGTCTGCTCAGTCTGCCAGCACAGCACCGAGCACCAGCTTCCTTCTGCTTTCAGTCTGGTCCTCTCCCAAGGCGGCACAGACCCTGGGGCTGGGGCTGGGGCTGGGGTGGTCTCGTGTCCCTTCACAACACCTTTGAACACTGGGTTTTAGTTCAGTTTACATCTTTCGATGAGACATAAGATTATCTTATATCCTTACTCAGTGTGTCACATTTTATTTTTCATCCTTGCCTCAGCAATCTGAATAATTTTTTTAAAAAATAATTAAGTTTATTGATGCATTTTAGATATGCAAAATGATCATATTCATCTTAAGTAATTTGTACCTGTACAAAATATGTCCTCATTCTTTTTCCCACTCCCCTCCCCTTTCTTAAATCTCTCTTCACCTCCTACTTTACAAACACTTTACTCTGTTTTTTTTCTTTTCACTTCTTTTCTTTTCATCTCTTCTCTCACTAGTTCCCTTTTTTACTATAATACTTTCCTCTTATTTTACAACATATACTATGCATTTTGATAACTATTTACATCTTCCATTTCTCTTCCTAGAGAAACCATGCAATATTTGAACTTTAGACCTATTTATTTTATTTAGGAGTGTGGTCTCAGGGTGCCTTGTACCTAGTAATGTCTCATTTATTCTTCTTTAAGGCAGAGTAGTGCTCCATTGTTGAAAAAGAAACATATCTTTATTCATTTATCAATCGATAGATATTTGGGCTCTTTCCAAATGTAGAGGGTGTACTCTTTGAAAATGTTGCTTTGTTGATTATGTTTCCAATAACTATTCAATTCAAGGAATATGTTCAAATCATAACAATACTGTGATTGATAAATTAAATCGGATTAAAATAAAAAGGTTTTCCTTGATATGCTATACTTAAAATTTTTTCACACATACATCAATCAGCCTTGAGACAAAGTTTCTGACAAAATTTTGCAATTCTTCAGAGTGTGCAGTGTGTCTTTCAGGACAGGGGAAGCAGTCATGTTTTTTGTTGTTGAAATTTAAACCTAGGTATTAAGTCTATCAGCAAGAAAAAGTAATGGCTTTTGGAATTGAAAATTAGAATGTACCTAAAAGGTTAATACTTCAAGAGCAATTACTTTTGGGATAGAAGGCAAGGTTGAGCTAATTGCAAATAGGGAATAAGGGCACAGTATGTTTTACAGGGTGTACCAGGTCATCATATTCATAAATACCCACTTATCTTTCTAATTTGTGATTCAAGGTCTCAGCCTTGATAACATTATATTTTAATAAAATAGTAAGGTTGTGAATTAAACATAAACAAATTGAAATTTAGATGACTCAAGGATGAAACTTGTTTGAGTACTCAAAAAATTTATCTGTGTGCCTTAAGGAACTTTGAACTTCTCAGAGTATTCAGAAAAAATATCCAGTTTTCTAGCAATGATATAAGATAGGAATTTAAAACTATCTATTAGTTATTTTCTTGCAAATTCTTCATGGTCTTAAATTATACAAAACTCTGGTCCATTGTTCTTAGGTGCTTGAAGTCTTTGTTTTCCACAGTGCACTAATTTAAGATCTAATAAAACTCATCCACTAGGTACTTCATCCAAGGCATTTTCATGTGCTCGTTCAAGAAAGCATTTCTCCAATGAAATAAGAATGCTACTCTTTTCTCCACTGGCAATGAATTTATTACTGCCTTCAAATCTAATCAGTGCAGAGAATCTACTGCAAATGTGAGAAATATGCTTCTATTTTCTAGAGCCACTTCTAATATGAAATGCTCTGTTGGTCAGAGTTGGTTAGGAAAACTAACATCACAAATTTTTGTGTAGAAATTCACAAGCATATAACAACCAGATCAACAAAGGTAAAAGAAGGCTGAAGTTTGTTTGTGAGAACCTTGTTGAAGGCATATAAAATTCAAAGAATCTGGACATTTCCAAATAGGGACACAGACTGTAGACCTAGATACACGCACAAGTCAATCTGTAGTTTTTCTATCTAGAGTTTTATCTAGAAGCTTGCTTAGAAAATCACTACCATACATCTACAGGCAGTCACTTCTAATAAATAATGAATCCTTTGTAGTCCCCTCTGAATCTCACATGAAATCTTTCTTTGAAAAACATCAAAATAAAATGACAGATTAGAATGCCTCTGCAGCAGACACTTTAATACGCAACCTGAGTTGTAGAGAATTTTTAAATACGCCACCAAAATTTGTAACATCTTGTAAGTGAGAAGTAAGCTTTTATCTTCTTAAAATTTATGTTTATCTGACATATAAAACCATAAAATTATGCAGATTAATGAGAACTACGTAGAAGTTTATGTACTTTAAATATACCTTTATATATAATCTGTATATTTCACTTTTAATATGAAGTTAAATATATGTGTCTGCTTAAATTATTATTTATTTATGAGGA